>NC_084637.1:21634107-21666607 GCF_033978795.1 Nerophis ophidion | reverse complement strand
TTAAAAACATTTAGAAGACTCTGTTTGTTTGTTTTTTTTCCCCAAATAACGCAAACATTTTAGCACATAGCTGAAATACTTTTAGCACCTACCGCAAAAAATTGTTAACACCTAGCTTAAAAACATTTAGAAACTAACTCTGTTTGTTTTTTGTTTTTTCCCCAAATAACGCAAAAATTTTAGCACATAGCTGAAATACTTTTAGAACCTACCGCAAAAAAAAAAAGGCATTTGGCTGCAAAATTGTTAAGATCTAGCTGGAAAACTTTCAGTGCGGATATTTTATCACCTAGCTGGAAAACTTTTAGTACCTAGCGCAATAAACAATTATCATTTCGCTGTAAAACCGGTAAAATCTATATCAGAAAAAAATAGTACAAGGTGCTGTTCAAATGGGACGGCGTGGCGCAGTGGGGAGAGTGGCCGTGCGCAACCCGAGCATCCCTGGTTCAATTCCCACCTAGTACCAACCTCGTCACGTCCGTTGTGTCCTGAGCAAGACACTTCACCCTTGCTCCTGATGGGTGCTGGTTGGCGCCTTGCATTGCAGCTTCCTCCATCAGTGTGTGAATGTGTGTGTGAATGGGTAAATGTGGAAGTAGTGTCAAAGCGCTTTGAGTACCTTGAAGGTAGAAAAGCGCTATACAAGTACAACCCATTTATCATTTATTTATTTAAGTAATTACTAAATAAATTCCAGCTAGATACTGAAAGTTTTAAAGCTATGTGCAAAAAATGTTTGCGCTAAGTGCTAAAATTTTGCCAGCTACGTGGTATAATTTTCACGCTATTTGCAAAAACAAAATTGAGCTAGGTTTTAAAAGCATTCAAGCTAGATGCTAACACTTTTACAGCTGAACGCCAAAAATATTTTCACTAGGGGCTAAAATTTCTGTGCAAGTTGCTTAAAAATTGTTGAGTTAGGTTATAAAATGTTTTCAGCTCTCCGTGCAAATAAACACACGCTGTATCACGGTCAGGTTGCGGAAGAAGAGGTACCAGGAATGGTGAGTGGACAAATGCTTGTGTGTGCCCAACATATTAACACCAAATAAACTTTCGGTTTTGATCTCTGATAATGTAGGGCAAGAACATGAGCAAAAGCATGTGTGGAAGACTCTTCCTAGTAAAATGAGGGTCCCAATATTATTGTAAAATATGATATTTTGTAGCAACGTAATTCATATTTTTGTTGAAATTTTAGTGATTAATATTTTTCATATCATAGTTTCATTTTATTTCTGTGAAATTAACTTTGTTGTCAAATCAGGATTTGTTTTCTTAAAAAAAATCACTTTACTCTTAGAAAACTATTTTTTTTACTTCAGATATCATAGCATTATCCTTGTAAAAATGTTTTTTGCACTAAAATGAATACAATATATGATGATTAAATTTGTGTAAATTTTTGACAGTTTTATAATTTTATTAAAACAACAACATATTTATAATATTAGTCATTTTATAGCATGAAGGGTAAACTATTACATTAAGAATATTTAGAATTTAAACATAAAAAGTCAATTTTTAAAATAATAAAATCATATTGGAAGAAAAATATTGAAATAAATATATAAACATAATTTTACAAAAGTGTAAAATTATGAATATTTTTCTTCCAATATGATTTTATTCTTTTAAAATTAACTTTTTATGTTACAATTCTGAATATTTTAATGTAAGATTATACCATTCATTCTTTAAAATGAATAATATTTTAATACTTTCCTAATATTATTCTATTATGATATTATTTTAGTAAAATGGGCTTCTTGTGAAATTAATAAAATGTTAAAAATACTTCAAATATGATGACATGAATTTGTGTAAAATTATAACAGTTTTATAATTAGTATTTTCTGATAGAATGACTTCCCTTCTGTAAAAGGATGAATATTGTTCTTCCAATATGATTTTATTCTTGTAAAAATCTACTATTTTTGTTATAATTCAGAATTTCTTCAAAATGACTAAGGTTATAAAAAATGCTGTTGTAATACAAGTTAAACTTTCATAATATTCCTCAAATACTATGATGTTATTCTAATTAAAATATTTTTTTATTTTAAAATTCTGAATATTTTAATGTAATAGTATACCCTCCATTGTTTAAAATGACTAATATTATGAAAATGTTGTTGTAAAACAAGTCCTACTTACATGTGTGATGTCTGCAGGAGTGTTTTGCACGTGCTATCGTAATGTAAGCGTTGTTAGCATTAGCTAACACGCTAATGCGTGTCCATGACTAACTTACAAGTGCATTCTCACTCACAAACAAAGATATTTTGATGCTATAAAAGTACAAAAAAATCGTTGTAGTGTTTCTCTTTTATTTTAGTCCGACGTGGGGCCGAAAAAAGTTGTGAGTGCCAGCACTTTGATAAAGAAGGTGAGAAACTCTATGGAATTCTAAGATTACGTTGGCATAAGTCTCAACCAAAATTCCTCAACAAGGTTTGAAAAGTTTTTATTTGTACATTTCATTCAACATTTAAAAGCATTTCATTCTTTAAAACTAGAAATATTATCTGTAAAATGTCTTTTTGTACTCATAATTTCTTGTGTCAGGTACAGATTCAATGGATTTACATGACCTTTTTAAAAGGACTCCTCAGTAAAACCGAGGTACTACAGTAGTACTACGCTCAATTAGTCCAGAGAGTGCATGATAGGCCGCTTGCTGTGCTGTGTCCAAAATAAAAGCATGACGTGTGGCCTTGGATACGTCAAAGACTATTCTGGTAAGTTTATCATGGCAGTGATTTGATGATCATGATGATGGAATAGTCATGACAGTGCATGATAGGCTGCGTGCCGTGATGCTACCAAATAAAAAAAATTAAAAAAAAAGTCACTCACTATGAAAAGTTGGGGTATTCCTCTTCTTAGATAGACTATCCTGTTGGATTCATCATAGCAGTGCTTTGTGTATACGGGGATAGTCACGACAGTGCATGATAGGCTGTCTGCTGTGATGCAATTCAAGCCAGACTATCAGACCCCTGAATTTTCTCAATTCCCATGATTCACTTCATGCAGGACTCTGATGAATTTGAGAAGTTTGGATATTGCTCCTTGATAGTCAAGACAGTGCATGGTAGGCTGCTTGCGACAATGCTTCCAAATCCGTTGTCGCTTGCTATGAAAATACTTGTGAACTTTGGTTTTTGCACCTCTTAGTGACTATCCTGTTGGATTCATCATAGCAGTGCTTTGATGATGACTAATAATAGTCAAGACAGTGCATGATATGCTGCTTGATGGGAGGCGAGCATGGCCATACCACCCGACTCTAGATTGTCATCCATTTCCATTATTCGATGTATACTTTGATACACATGACAAATGTGGATATCACTCATAAAAAGTAACGACAGTGCATGACTTGCAGTTTGCTTTGATCTCGAACTAAATTGAGATTTTCCTCCATTTTCATTAATCGGCTAACATTTTGATACATTTGCCAATTTGTGATATCACTGACTATAATCGCAGTGCTTTGATGACGCTCCAATTGTGAAGACAATGCATGCTATGCTACTTGCTGTTACACATGCCAGACCAAACTAACCAACTTGAGAATTTTCCTCCATTTCTATTACTCACTTTATACTTTGATACATTTGACAAATTGGCATATCGCTCTTTATTGTTAAAGACAGTGCATGATATGCTGCTTTCTTTAATGCAAACCAGGCCACTATGACCAAATCCAGATGATTTGTCTGATATTTTTGATACGTTTGACAAATTTGGATTAAGCTTCTCATAAATCTTGCACTCAATTTATGGTAGCAGTGCTTTGATGATGAGAGGATAGTAACGAGAGTGCATGATATGCTGCTATGCAAACCAGGCAATGCTATCCACACAAAGATTTTCCTCCATTTCCGTTATTTGATGTTTACTTTGATACATATGACAAATGTGGATATCGCTCATCAATAGTAACGACGGTGCTTGACATGCAGTTTGCTTTGATCTCAAACCAAATTGAGATTTTCCTCCATTCTCATGAATCGTCTAATATTTTCATAAATTTGCCAATTTGTGATATCATTGACTAATCTGTTCCATTAATCATTGCAGTGCTTTGATGACGCTCCAATAGTAAAGACAATGCATGATAGGCTGCTTGCTGTTACGCAAGCCAGGCCACACTAACCAAATTGAGAATTTTCCTCCATTTCTATTACTCACTTTATACTTTGATACATTTGACAAATTGGCATATCGCTCTTTTATTGTAAAAGACAGTGCATTATATGCTGCTTTCTTTTATGCAATCAAGGCAACTATAACCAAATCCAGATGATTTGTCTGATATTTTTGATACGTTTGACAAATTTGGATTAAGCTTCTCTTATATCTTGTACTCAATTTATGGTAGCAGTGCTTTGATGATGAGACTATAGTAACGAGAGTGCATGATATGCTGCTATGCAAACCAGGCCAAGCTATCCACACAAAGATTTTCCTCCATTTCCGTTATTTCATGTTTACTTTGATACATATGACAAATGTGGATATCGCTCATCAATAGTAACAACAGTGCATGACATGCGGTTTGCTTTGATCTCAAACCAAATTGAGATTTTCCTCCATTCTCATGAATCGTCTAATATTTTCATACATTTGCCAATTTGTGATATCGTTGACTAATCTGTTCCATTAATCATTGCAGTGCTTTGATGGCGCTCCAATAGTAAAGACAATGCATGATAGGCCGCTTGCTGTTACGCAAGCCAGGCCACACTAACCAAATTGAGAATTTTCTTCCATTTCTATTACTCACTTTATACTTTGATACATTTGACAAATTGACATATCGCTCCTTTATCGTTAAAGACAGTGCATGATATGCTGCTTTCTTTAATGCAACCCAGGCCACTATAACCAAATCCTGATGATTTGTCTAATATTTTTGATACGTTTGACAAATTTTGATAAAGCTTCTCTTAAATTTTGCACTCAATTTATGGTAGCAGTGCTTTGATTATGAGAGCATAGTAACGAGAGTGCATGATATGCTGCTATGCAAACCAGGCCATGCTATCCACACCCATATTTTCTTCCATTTCCATTATTCGATGTATACTTTGATACATATGACAAATGTGATATTGGTAGTCACAACAGTGCATGACATGCTGCCTGCCTCCCAATGAATGAAAGAAGAAGAAAGGTGACCTTATATTGGCGTTTTTATGTGTTTTGTCACAGTTTGGGTCCAGTCCAGTCCAGTCAGCAGGAGGTCTTCTCCTGAGTTCTCACGCCCATCTTGACCTTCTTGTCTGGTGCGGGCGCTAAGAGGAAAGGAGAAGCATGAAAAGATGTGAGAGGAAAGAGAAGCTCACTTGAGGGAAAGAGGAACTGGGATGGATGCTGACTGTCAGAGTCTGAGTCCAGGTCCAAGTCCGCCTCCACTGGTAGTCTCCTCCTCTTGGAGACCTGGTCCTTGTCCTGTTCTGACGCACTCACTTCCTCTTCCTCTTCTTCCTCCTCCACTTGCCCCTCTGAGCTCTCCGGCTCCCCCGGTGGCGACTGTTGGGAAACAAGACCTTTGTTTGGGTATCTGTGCTTTGATTATAACAGCACAGCATGGACACAATCCAGACAACCTTCTCTAGTCATAGTGCAATTTTTTTTTTATAAAGGTCAACACACATAAAAAGCTGCTCAATGAACTTTGTGGATGTTGTGAAAAACGTCCAAACGCCATAAATAATACATTTCAAAATGACACCCATTTAAATCCATCAGCGTGCATGATGTTTGACACATTTTAGCTGCTTGATATTTCTATCTATCTATCTATCTATCTATCTATCTATCTATCTATCTATCTATCTATCTATCTATCTATCTATCTATCTATCTATCTATCTATCTCTCTCTCTCTCTCTCTCTCTCTCTCTCTATTTATCTATCTATCTATCTATCTATCTATCTATCTATCTATCTATCTATCTATCTATCTATCTATCTATCTATCTATCTATCTATCTATCTATCTATCTATCTATCTATCTATCTATCCATCTATCTATCTATCTATCTATCTATCTATCTATCCATCCATCCATCCATCCATATATATACATACACTTGTAAAGAACATAATGTCATGGCTGTCTTGAGTAATTGATTTCTACAACTCTTATTTTTTGGTGATAGAATGATTGGAGCACGTAGTTGTTGGTCATAAAAAACATTCATGAAGTTTGGTTCTTTTATGAATTTATTATGGGTCTACTGAAAATGTCAGCAAATCTGGTAGGTCAAAAGTATAAATACAGCAATGGTAATAGTTGGCTACATGTCCCTTGGCAAGTTTCGCTGCAATAAGGTGCTTTTGGTAGCCATCCACAAGCTTCTGGTTGAATTTTGGACCATTCCTCTTAACCAAATTGGTGCAGTTAAGCTAAATGAGATGGTTTTCTGACATGGACTTGTTTCTTCAGCATTGTCCACATGTTTAAGTCAGGACTTTGGAAAGGCCATTCTAAAACCTTAATTCTAGCCTGATTTAACCATTCCTTTACCACAGTTTTGACCTGTGTTTGGGGTCATTGTCCAGTTGGAACACCCAACTGCGCCCGAGACCTAACCTCTGGGCTGATTATTTTAGGTTGTCCTAAAGAATTTGGAGGAATCCTCCTTTTTCATTGTCCCATTTTACTCTCTGTAAAGTTCCATTGGCAGCAAAAAAGGCCCAGTGCATAATACTATCACCACCATGCTTGACAATAGGTATGGTGTTCCTTTTTTCCTCCAAAACATATTGCTGGGTATTGTGGCCAAACAGCTCAATTTTTGTTTCATTTGACCACAGAACTTTCCTCCAGAAGGTCTTATCTTTGTCCATGTGATGTAAGCTGAAACAAAATTTGAGCTGTTTGGCCACGATACCCAGCAATATGTTTGGAGGAGAAAAGGTGAGGCCTTTAATCTCAAGAACACCATTCCTACCGCCAAGTGTGGTGGTGGTAGTATTATGCTATGGGCCTGTTTTGCTGCCAATGGAACTGGTGCTTTACAGAGAGTAAATGGGACAATAAAAAAGGAGGATTACCTTCAAATTCTTCCGGACAACCTAAAATCATTATCCTGGAGGTTGGGTGTTGGGTGCAGTTGGGTGTTCCAACAGGACAATGACCCTAAACACATGTCAAAAGTGGTAAAGGAATGGCTAAATCAGGCTAGAATAGAGGTTTTAGAATGGCCTTCCCAAAGTCTTGACTTAAATGTGTGGACAATGCTAAAGAAACAACACCATGTCAGAAAACTAACATATTTAGCTGAACTGCACACATTTTGTCAAGAGGAGTGATCAAAAATTCAAGCAGAAGCTTGTGGATGGCTACCAAAAGCGCCTTATTGCAGTGAAACTTGCCAAGGGACATCTAACCCAATATTAACATTGCTGTATGTATACTTTTGACACAGCAGATTTGCTCACATTTTCAGTAGACCCATAATAAATTCCTAAAAGAACCAAACTTCATGAATGTTTTTTGTCCCATTTACTCTCTGTAAAGCACCTTGGCAGTAAAACAAACCCAGAGCATATTAGCACCACCACCATGCTTTACGGTAGGAATTGGTGTTCCTGTGATTAAAGGCCTACTGAAACCCACTACTACCAACCACGCAGTCTGATAGTTTATATATCAATCATAAAATATTAACATTGCAATACATGCCAATACGGCCGGTTTAGTTTACTAAATTACAATTTTAAATTTCCCGCGGAGTTTCTTGTTGAAAACGTTGCGGAATGATGACGTGTATGATGACGCGTGCGCGTGACGTCTCGGGTTGTAGCGGACATATTAGCCCAGCACCACACACGGCTAAAAGTCGTCTCTTTTCATCACATAATTACACAGTAATTTGGACATCTGTGTTGCTGAATCTTTTGCAATTTGTTCAATTAATAATGGAGACTGTAAAGAATAATGCTGTTGGTGGAAAGCGGTGGATTGCAGCTGCCTTTAGCACCGAAACACAGCCGGTGTTTCTTTGTTGTGAAGCTTTAACACAGAGCGGTCAAGCGAACAAGTTTCTCTACCACATTTCAACCAATCGTGACATTAAGTCGGCACTTACCGGAGAATTTAGCGGATTATGCAACCTCCTCCTGCAGCTGTCAAAAAAGCAGCTGTGATCTTGGCTCCTCCATTGGCTTTTCTCAGAGACACTGGCGTTCACCACAGCCCTCAGACTTTCAGGTATGACTTTATAATCTCATTAAAACACTATTAACACAATAAGCAGATAAAGGATCTTGCAGAATTATCCTAGAAAATGTGTCTAATTACATCTGAAACGGTCCCACTGCCGCTGCCTGGAGCCGTCGCCTTTTATTTTTTCTTTTTTTTTTTTGTGCTTCACTCTTACTTTCCTCATCCACAAATCTTTCATCCTCGCTCAAATTAATGGGGAAATTTTCGCTTTCTTGGTCCGAATAGCTCTTGCTGCTGGAGGCTATGATTAAAAACAATGTGAAGATTTGAGGAGCCCTACAACCCGTAACGTCACGCACATGTCGTCTGCTACTTCCGGTAAAGGTAAGGCTTTTTTATTACCAACCAAAAGTTGCGAACTTTATCGTTGATGTTCTTTACTAAATCCTTTCAGCAAAAAATGGCAATATCGCGAAATGATCAAGTATGACACATAGAATGGACCTGCTATCCCCGTTTAAATAAGAAAATCTAATTTCAGTAGGGCTTTAAAGGCCTCACCTTTTCTCTTCCAAACGTATTGCTGGGTATTGTGGCCAAAGACCTAACTTTTTGTTTTATCTGACCACAGAACTTTCCTCCAGAACGTCTTATATTTGTCCATGTGATCAGCAGCAAACTTTAGACGAGCCTTAAGATGTCGCTTCTGAAGCAAGGGCTTCCTTCTTGCATGGTAGCCTCTCAGTCCATGGCAATGCAAAACACGCTTGACTTTGGACACTGACACCTGTGTTGCAGGAGCTTCCAATTTTTTGCAGACCTGTTGTTTGGTGGTTTTCGGTTGGCTCTTGATCATCCTGACCAATTTTCTCTCGGCAGCAGGTGATAGCTGGCGTTTTCTTCTTGGTCGTGGCAGTGACAAAACTGTGCCATGCACTTTATACTTGCGAACAATTGTCTGCACAGTTGTTCTTGGGACCTTAAGCTGCTTTGAAAATGGCTCCAAGTGACTTTCTTCACTTGTTCAAGTCTATGTTTTGTTTTTCAGATCTGTGCTGAGTTCCTTTAACTTTCCCATTGTCACGTTTGTAACTGAGTCTAATGACTGCATCACATGAGTCCAATTTAAATGGGCTCAGAGAAGTCAACAGGCGTTGTAAATCATAATCACTCACATGAAGTTTAGAGGCCATGCCGTGAAGCTAATTTGATTTGATCTTAACTTTTCTACTTCACCAAAAATGATATGTTGTCCGTGGGCTTCCAGGCCCCCTGGTAGGGTCTCCCAAGACAAACAGGTCCTAGGTGAGGGATCAGACCTGGCGGTAATCCTAGAACTCGTTGGTGGACACCGGTGGTGAAGGATGCTGTCAAGCTGAAGAAAGAGTCCTATCGAGTTCTTTTGGCTCATAAGACTCCGGAGGCAACGAACAGGTACCGACAGGCCAAGCTGTGTGCTGCTTCAGCGGTTGTGGAGGCAAAAACTCGGACATGGGAGGAGTTTGGGGAAGCCATGGAAAACCACTTCCGGACAGTTTTAAAGCGATTGTAGACCATTATCCGCCACCTCAAGAAGGGGGAGCAGTGCACTGTCAACACCAAAGTATGATGAGGATGGTTTTCTGCTGACCTCGACGGCGGATGTTGTGGATCGGTGGAGGGAATACTTCGAAGACCTCCTCAATCCCACCAACATGTCTTCCTATGAGGAAACAGTGCCTGGGGGAATCTGTGGTGGGCTCTCCTATTTTTGGGGCTGAAGTTGCTAAGGGAGTTAAAAAGCTCCTCGCTTGCAAGACCCTGGGGGTGGATGAGATCCGCCCAGAGTTCCTCAAGGCTTTGGATACTCTGGGGCTGTCTTGGTTGACAAGACTCTGCAGGATCGCGTCAACATCGGGGGCGGTACGTCTGGATTGGCAGACCGGGGTGGTGGTTCCTCTCTTTAAGAAGGGGAACCGGAGGGTGTGTTCCAACTATCGTGGGATCACACTCCTCAGCTTTCCCAGGAAGGTCTTTGCAGGTGTACTGGAGAAGAGGCTACGCCGGATAGTCCAAGCTTGGATTAAGGAGGAACAGTGTGGTTTTCGTCCTGGTCGTGGAACTGTGGACCAGCTCTATACTCTCGGCAGGGTCCTTGAGGGTACATGGGAGTTTGCCCAACCAGTCTACATGTGCTTTGTGGACTTGGAGAAGGCATTCAATCATGTCCCTCGGGAAGTCCTGTGGGGAGTGCTCAGAGAGTACGGGGTAACGGACTGTCTTATTGTGGCGGTATGATCAGTGTCAGAGCTAGGTTTGCGTTGCCGGCATTAAGTCGGACATGTTTCCAGTGAGGGTTGGACTCTGCCAAGGCTGTCCTTTGTCACCGATTCTGTTTATAACTTTTATGGACAGAATTTCTAGGCGCAGTCAAGACGTTGAGGGGATCCGGTTTGGTAGCTGCAAGATTATGTCTCTGATTTTTGCAGATGATGTGGTCCTGATGGCTTCATCAGGCCAGGTTCTTCAGCTCTCACTGGATCGGTTCGCAGCCGAGTGTGAAGCAACTGGGATGAAAATAAGCCCCTCCAAGTCAGAGTCCATGGTTTTCGCCCGGAAGAGGGTGGAGTGCCATCTCTATGTTGGGGAGGAGACCCTGCCCCAAGTGGAGGAATTGAAGTACCTCCGAGTCTTGTTCACGAGAGAGGGAAGAGTGGATCATGAGATCAGCAGGCGGATCGGTGCGGCATCCTCAGTAATGCGGACGCTGTATCGATCCATTGTGGTGAAAAAGGAGCTGAGCCGAAAGGCAAAGTTCTCAATTTACTGGTCGAGCTACATTTCCATCCTCACCTATGGTCATGAGCTTTGGGTTATGACCGAAAGGAAAAGATCACGGGTACAAGCGGCTGAAATGAGTTTCCTCCGCCGGGTGGCGGGGCTCTCCCTTAGAGATAGGGTGAGAAGCTCTGCCATCCGGGGGGAGCTCAAAGTAAAGCCACTGCTCCTTCACATTGAGAGGAGCCAGATGAGGTGGTTGGGCATCTGGTCAGGATGCCACCCGAATGCCTCCTTAGGGAGGTGTTTAGGGCACGTACGACCGGTAGGATGCCACGTCTACACGTTGGGTAGACTATGTCTCCCGGCTGGCCTGGGAATGCCTCGGGATCCCCCAGGAAGAGCTGGACTAAGTGGCTGGGGAGAGGAAAGGCTGGGCTTCTCTGCTTAGGCTGCTGCCCCCGCAACCAGACCTCGGATAAGCGGAAGAAGATGGATGGATGGATGGATATATATATATATATATATATATATATATATATATATCCATATATATATATTAGGGCTGGGCAACGATTAAACATTTTAATCGAAGTTAATCGCACTATTTCTCAGATTAATCGTGATTAACTGCATTGTATACGCAAAGCCCAATAATGAATTCAAAAGTAGTGTGTAGTGCACCTTTATTGGAATATTCTCCCACATGAACAAAAGCGCCAAAACATTTGTTGTGCAAACACAATTTAAATCAGTCCTTGTTAAACAGTAGCAGTTAAATAGCATATTTTATGAAAATCAACTCAAAAAAAGTAAATACAAACATTTGAGCTTATTGCCACTGCCAGGGTATTTAAGTTATCCTGTTTGTTATGGAAAATAAATATAATCTACATACAAATCTCTGAGCCACAATCATAACATCTGAACAGGCAATTTCTGAGGTAACAGCAGAAACATTTTTTTTATCAGGGATCTTATGTTTAAAAAACCTATATTATAGGTAGTGGGCTGTTTTAGGGAATTTTTGATCAAATTATCTGTAGTAGCAATATTAATAATGTTGTGTTTATTCTGCGTAGTGCACTTAAAATAATTATGACCATATCTAGGAATTGATATGATGGGAATTTTCCGATTGTTTGCTTGGTGCTTTGATAAACTGAACGCATATACATGGTACTATGTTGTGATGTTATGAGCCAGGGAAAAAAGAACTACCCTACCCAGCATGCAACGGGAGTGACGAGCATGCCCAGTAGCCCGGTATAGGTTGTGTGTCGCCATGACGGCATCTTGTATGTTGTGATATGCACGCTCTGAAAGCAAACGTTCAGAACTCAGCCAACACTCCTCGTCTGCATTATTCATAAATAGACAGACAACACATGTACTCCGCTGCTTCACAGGCCGCTGGATGTAGCCGGCAAAGTATTCCCATGCTAGCTAGCCGGTCTAGCAAGCACACGTCATTCAGTCCAAAACGGCCCGATCTATCCACATTCAGAATTGTCTGGCGGTCGTAAGTGATCCCGGAGTGACCACGCTGTAAGCCAGCCATGAAATTTGGAGAATTGTCCGGTATTTTTGCCAAATGTTCCATCTTTACCAAGAGCTCCTCGACGCCGAAGCCCGTCCGGGCGACGCCATCTTGTTAAGAAAAGGCGTTAACAAAATAAAAGCATGTAAACAACATACGCAAATGTGCAATAAAATAATTGTCGGCGTTAATAGATTGATGAATTAACTCGTAATTAACGCATTAATTTGCCCAACCCTAATATATATATATATATATATATATATATATATTAGGGATATCCGATAATATTGGCCGATAAATACTTTAAAGTGTATCGGTTTCAAAAAGTACAATTTATGACTTTTTAAAATGCCGCTGGGTATACGGACGTAGGGAGAAGTACAGAGCACCAACAAACCTTAAATGCACTGCCTTTGCGTGCCTGCCAAATCGCATAATATCTATGACTTTTTACTCACACTTGAATGCAAGGCATACTTGGTCAAAAGCCATACAGGTCAGACTGAGGGTGGCTGTATAAACAACTTTAACACTGTTACAAATATGCGCCACACTGTGAACCCACACCAAACAAGAATGACAAACACATTTCGGGAGAAAATCCCCACCGTAACACAACATAAACACAACACAAAAAATACCCAGAATCCTTTGCAGCACTAACTATTCCAGGTCGCTACAGTGTACACCCCCCCACGCTACTCCCCACCCCCCCCCCCCCACCCCCCAACCACCTCAACCCCCCACTCCAACCTCCACATGCTCTCTCAGGCAGAGCATGTCCCAAATTCCAAGCTGCTGTTTTGAGGCATATTAAAAAAATAATGCACTTTGTAACTTCAATAATAAATATGGCAGAGCCATGTAGGCATTCTTTTTTCCATAACTTGAGTTGATTTATTTTGGAAAACCTTGTTATCTAACAATTTTATCATTTTTAGGGTAATTTATGTTCTATAAGCAGGTAATTTACTGTGATCAATCACCATTAATCCAAATTCGATACTGTGATTAATCTGATTACAAACAATAATCTACAAAAACTAATCCAGATATCCTACCTTGCCATTTGTCGATGTGTTTTGTGTGTAAAGATCAGAGTTGAGAGTCTCCAGCACCACGACTGTTGCACAAAAGAGACAGGAAGTGAGCCACACCAGGACAGTGTCACACCCATACAGGTCCTACCTGGACGCAGCGATATCGTGAGGGCGGGAACCTTCTTGCTTTGCTCTGCCTTCCCCTGTGCCGATTTATTCTGCTCCTGCTCTTTTACCGCCTGCTGGGACAAGAGCGTGAGATACCCTAATTCCTGTGAGAATCCTGCGAGTGAGGGAAGCATTAATGCGCGGATATAGTAAAGATTGTCTTTTTGCCTCATTTCTGTGAGAATCCTGCAAGTGAGCATACTAACATTAATGTGAGCTTTTGCGCTAATTTTTGTATTTACACCTATAAATAGTTAATTTTTGTATTGAATATGACCCGGTCATCTGCTACCACCCTAATGTTAACATGCTAGTTTCTTAGCTAATGTTACATGTTTTTACTTAAAAATCATGATTTGTGTTACTTTGTGCCATCTTGGAAATATTGTAATGTCTTTGATATTAGCATGCTAGCGTTCAATGTCAACCTTTTAGCTAATTGTGTGTTTAAGCCTTCAAATCCTGGATTTTGATGCTTGTAAAGATCTTGGAGGTATGATAACGTCTCTATGTTAATGTTAGCATGTGGAAATTTTATGCTAGCTTCTGAACTAATTTTGTATGTTTATATATAAAAGTCAGAGATTTTAAATTTGGCGCCATCTTGGAAACATGCTAACGTCTGTTATATTACCATTCCAACGTTAGCATGCTAAAAATCAGAAATGTTGATGCTTTTTGCCACCTTGGAAGTATAACGTCTTTCTTAATAGCACGTTAATGTTAGCATGCTAATATTTTATACTATCTTCTGAGCTAATTTTGTATGTTTACACATAAAAATCATATATTTTTAACCTGGCGCCATCTTAGAAGTATGCTAATGTCTGTTATATAAGCGTGCTTGAGTTTTATGCTAGCTTTTTAGCTAATTTTGTGTGTTTAAACTTAAAAATCCTGGATTCGAACACTTGGCGACATCTTACAAAACTCAAAAGCAGTGAAGTTGACACATTGTGTAAATGTAAATAAAAACAGAATGCAATGATTTGCAAATCTTTTTCAACTTATATTCAATTGAATAGACTGCAAAGACAAGATACTTAATGTCCGAACTGAAAAACTTTGTTATTTTTTTCAAACATTAGCTCATTTGGTATTTGATGCCTGCAATATGTTTCAAAAAAGCTGGCACAAGTGGCAAAAAAGACTGAGAAAGTTGAGGAATGCTCATCAAACACTTATTTGGAACATCCCAGAGGTGAAAAGGCTAATTGGGAACAGGTGGGTGCCGTGATTGGGTATAAAAGCAGCTTACATGAAATACTGAGTCATTCCCAAACAAAGATGGGGTGAGGGTCACCACTTTGTCAACAAATGCCTGAGCAAATTGTTTATCATATCTCAACCAGCTATTGCAAGGAATTTAGGGATTTCACCATCTATGCTCTGTAATATCATCAATGTCAGGCTTGCCACTGACAGTTTGTTTGTGTTTTAGTTTTTCCTCTGTGTGTTTAGTATTTCCTATCCTTAGTTCCTGTCAGCACTCTTATTTCGGTTTAGCTTCCTGTTTGTCTCCCTGATTGCTTTGTTTCCCCTCAGCTACGGCTGATTGGCACCTGGCCACACCTGGTGTAAATCAGCCCGCTCCTATTTGTACCTGCTTTGTCTTGCAGTCAGTGCTGGATTATTGTCTTGTCGATGACTTTCGTATCGTCGTTCCTGTCGTGTCGTTTCATGTCGAGTCATTGCAGCGTAGCAGTAAGCTATCTTTCGGTATCTGTTTGTAGCTTACTTTTTTTGTTCCCTGCTTCCGTTTTGTTTTCACTCTACAATTAACAACTTCTGTTTTCCTGTTTGCTCCCCGCTAGCTTCCACGCTAGGCCCCTTTTCTGTTTCTTGCTAGCTTCCATGCTAAAGACCCTTTTGTTTGTTAACCGCCTCGCGCGCGTCCTTTGTTAGTACCCTTTTGTTTGTTCTTATTCTAATATTTTAATTAAATCACGTTTTCCTGTTCAATGCCTGCCTGGCCGTCTCTGCATCTTGGGGTTCGTCACAAACAAACTCTGACAATCAAAAGGTTCAGAGAATCTGGAGAAATCACTGCACGTAAAATTGAGTGCCCCTGACTTTGGATCACGTAAACGTTGATATTGAAGACTTTCAATCCCTCAAGCGGTATTGCATCATAAAGCGACATCAGTGTATAAAGGATATCACCACATGGGCTCAGAAACACTTAAGAAAACTGCTGTCAGTAACTACAGTTTGTCGCTCCATCTGTAAGTGCAAGTTAAAACTCTACTATGCAAAGCCAATACCATTTATCAACAACACCCAGAAACGACGCCGGCTCTGCTGGTATCGAACTCATCTAAAATGGAATGATGCAAAGTGAAAAAGTGGTGTGGCGAGTCCACATTTCAAATTGTTTTTGATAACTGTGGACATTGTGTACCCCAGAACAAAGAGGAAAAGAACCATCTGGATTGTTCTAGGCGCAAAGTTGAAAAGCCAGCATCTGTGATGGTATGGGGGTGTATTAGTGCCCAAGGCATGGGTAACTTGCACATCTGTGAAAGCACCATTAACCTCTTAAGGCCCACGCTGTTTGTTTACATGATTTTTCTATTTCTCTTTGCTATTTGGGC
Source organism: Nerophis ophidion (assembly GCF_033978795.1). Taxonomy (NCBI): domain Eukaryota; kingdom Metazoa; phylum Chordata; class Actinopteri; order Syngnathiformes; family Syngnathidae; genus Nerophis; species Nerophis ophidion. The sequence continues at coordinate 21,650,313 of NC_084637.1, read as the reverse complement.
TTATTGGACCCTAATTAGAATAAAAACAAAAACTCATCTTTAGATATTATGTACTTAGTCCATTAGTACACAAACGTGTACTTCGTGTGTAGTGACATGCTAATTTTTATTTTTACACTTTTTTATTTCAAAATTCCATTGTATGTCGTACTCTTCTGACACCACCAGATGGCAGTATAAGTGTCCACATAAGCGGCATAAGACCCCCAATTCAGTAGTGTACACAATTTTGGAAATAAGAGCTAAAAGGTGCTGTCCACGCATGTGGCCACTAAGGCCTTTTAATGCTGAAAGGTACATACAGGTTTTGGATTAACATATGTTTATTGATCTATATTTTTATGTTGTTTTTCTCTCTGACACTCATCGAGGGCGGACGCTCCCCTTTCCTCTCCCTTGTCTCTCCTGCTTGCTTCTTTGTCTTGTATTGTCTTAACTTTTTATGTTTCCCCTTTTTGCACTGCTCTCCAAATCAACATTGTAAATGTTTAACTGGCCTCAACAAAATTGACAAGATCTTGGGTTTAGGGGAACTTGCTTGTCGTGACGGAGCGGTTGTTTGCTGGACACACGACGGACTTTTGGGAGAAAAAGGAGTGCCGGGTGTCTGGCGACCCTTTTCTGTCGAGGACGTGAAGATATCTACCTATTCGGAATTATGCTGATTGGAATAAGCGTTGCTCTGGGTCGTCGACAAATTGGAAGTTGCTGGCAGTCTTCAAAGTACCCCAAAGCTGCCACAAATGATTGGAGGATGCGGTAAGAACTGCGGACACGCTTGTGATGTGGATAACATCGGACTGTCTGCCCTGCAGGATACATTTTGAGGACTAGTCATAGACAATTTAGAGTGAAAAGCAAATGTTATTTTCACTCGCATACAAAACATTCTAACTTGGATTGTTTCCCTGGCTTCGAGACTCTTCTGATGGACAGTGCAGCGAAGACACAACCAACTCCCTTCTTGTTTCTCATGGACACACACCTGTTGTTTTTTACTTCAGACTAGCGACTGCACGACATCAATGCCACGGTACAGAAACACGCTGCAGGCTTACACACAAACATGCAACCACAAAAATATACGCCACACACATACATACCACCCAATCCAACGCCCTCGACGCAAATCCATGGCCCCCACTCCCTTCCCTCTGTTGCTAGATATCTCGAAATGTATGTTTTAATATGTATATGTGCTTTGCTATGGAGTATTCTTCCCACCCCAAACTGGGCCCGCTTAGGAGCCCAGTCTAGATTGTATTTTTTTTACTCATCCTTCCCCAGCGTTTTACCTTTTTCCCCATCTTTTACGGGGCAGCCCATCAGCGTTCCTGTTCCGTAACCCTTTACACTGTTTGTTTGTCTAATCTTCAACAGGTTTGTACCGAAAACAAAGTTTCGTTTTACTTGTGCAATGACAATAAAGACCTATCCCTATCCTATTCTATTGAAGCAACGTTATCATGGACGCCCCTGCTTATTTCAGCAAGACAATGCCAAGCCAGGTGTTACAACAACCTTTCTTAACCAGCTATTGCAAGGAATTTAGGGATTTCAACATCTACGGTCCGTAATATCATCAAAAGGTTTAGAGAATCTGGAGAAATTACTGTACGTAAGCAGCAAGGCTGAAAACTAACATTGAATGCCCTTGACCTTCGAAAAGCGACATCAGTGTGTAAAGGATATCACCACATGAGCGCAGGAAAAATTCTGAAAACCACTGTCAGTAACTACAGTTTGTTGCTACATTTGTAAGTACAGGCTAAAACTCTATATGCAAGGCCAATACCATTAATCAACAACACCCAGAAACGCCGCCGACTTCGCTGGGCCCGAGCTCATCTAAGATGGACTGATGTAAAGTGGAAAAGTGTTCAGTGGTCTGACGAGTCCACATTTCAAATTGTTTTTGAAAACTGTGGACGTCGTGTCCTCTGGACCAAAGAGGAAAATAACCAATCCGGATTGTTCTAGGCGCAAAGTTGATAAGCCAACATCTGTGATGGTATGAGGGTGTATTAGTGCCCAAAGCATGGGAAACTTACACATCTGTGAAGGCACCATTAATGCTGAAGGGTACATACAGGTTTTGGAGCAACATATGTTGCCATCCAAGCAACGTTATCATGGACGCCTCTGCTTATTTCAGCAAGACAATGGCAAGCCGTGTGTTACAACAGTGTGGCTTCATAGTAAAAGAGTGCGGGTACTAGACTGGCCTGCCTGTAGTCCAGACCTGTCTTCCATTGAAAATGTGAGGCGCAATACGAAGCCTAAAATACTGTTGAACAACATAAGCTGTACATCAAGCAAGAATGGGAAATAATTCCACTTAAAAAATGTGTCACCTCAGTTCCCAAACGTTTACTGAGTGTTGTTAAAAGGAAAGGCCATGTAACACAGTGGTAAAAAGGCCCCTGTGACAACTTTTTTGCAATGTGTTGCTGCCAATAAATTCCAAGTTAATGATTATTTGCAACAAAAAAAAAAAAATGTTTTCAGTGTGAACATTAAATATCTTGTCTTTGCAGTCTATTCAATTGAATATAAGTTGAAAAGGATTTGCAAATCATTGTATTGTGTTTTTATTTAACATTTACACAATGTGCCAACTTCTCTGGTTTTGGGTTTTGTAGAATCATTTACTGATTTATTAAATGGGTTTGACATCTCTGCATTAAGGAGTGGGACTGTCCAGGGCTAGCTGCGGCATGCTCAATCTTATCAGGTCTCATCATACTTCCCTCCCGATGAGGCAACAACTAACCCAGATCTACTGATTTGGACAGCGCTCACCTTGTGGTTTGGGACTTCCTCTCGCTGTGAGACCGGAGGTAAGAATGGAGACGCATCAGGTGACACGTCCTTGTCCCGTCTCTGGTCCAAACCTTCTTGCCAGGCCAGTGGTGTCTGGCCCGACTTGGACTTTCCTCTATCGGAAAGGTCCAGAGGACCGTCACATTGATCTTTGTGCTGAGCGTCCTTCTTGTCCTGGGTCTTAGCCGCGGGGCTTTGTCCCGCGTGCTCCGATGGGTTCTTCAAGCGGAACACCACGGTGGGTTCTTTGACGGCCCTGGGCCACTGATGCCCGTAGCCTGGCAGGCTGCCATTTTGGCTGTTCATGTTGGGGAAACCAGGGAGACTGGACTTGGGGTAAGGGTGCAGCACCATGCTGCCGCCCGCCATGGGCGCCCAGGTGGAAGATTCAGGGATAGCCCAGGGGAAGGTGCTCTTGATTGGCTGAGGACGACAGGGCACGGGGGCCTTGAGAGAATGTGGACTCAGGTCGGAGAGGGAGGTGGTCTTCAGAGGATGATGGTCCATGGTCTCCACGATGTGAGATCTAAGGAACATGGAGCATTTAAATGACATTTTTTTCTTCACATTTTAGAGCAGGGGTGTCAAACTCAAATACAGAGTGGGCCAAAATTTTAAACGGAACAAAGCTGCGGACCAAGGTTAAACAAATTAACCTTTTGATAAGGACCCAAACAAGTTTTGCAATAAATATTGAACAAGCAAGGCTTTTATGATTTTAGTGACATGCAAAATCCAGTTTCAAATAATAATAAATAATAATAATAATTAAAAAAATATCAATGGCATATCAAATAAAATTTAAATAAAAATGTTATGCCTTTTTTTCTAATTTGCAATCTTCTGAGGTATCAATTTTTTTCCACAGGCTAATAATGAATTTGAAAATAAAATAACAATAATGAATGAACCAAACATTCAAGCCTTGAAGTAGTAAGAGACAATGCATAAATAAAACGTTAATTATTGGTCAGTTTGCTGGAAGTTTCCCGGAAGAGTTAGTGTCGCAAGGGATTCTGGGTATTTGTTCTGTTGTGTTACAGTGCGGATGTTCACCCGAAATGTGTTTGTCATTCTTGTTTGGTGTGGGTTCACAGTGTGGCGCATATTTGTAACAGTGCTAAAGTTGTTTATACGGCCGCCCTCAGTGTGACCTGTATGGCTGTTGACCAAGTATGCATTGCATTCACTTGTGCGTGTGTGTGTGAGTAAAAGCCACAAATATTATGTGACACGCTGTTAGTATGGAGGAAAGCGGACGTGACGACAGGTTGTAGAGAACGCTAAAGGCAGTGCCTTAAATGCACACCCCCGATATATTGGCCAGGTGGAAATCGGTAGAAATTTGGGAAAATGGTTGCCCCGGGAGATTTTCGGGAGTGGCACTGAACTTCGGGAGTCTACCGGGAATACTAGGAGGGTTGGCAAGTATGAGTATTAGCGGTGAATGCGGTGTTACAGCGGCACCCTCGGGCCAGCTCTAATGCTAAATTGATATTGCCGCAAGGGCAAGATTTGGCCCGCGGGCCAGAGTTTGACACCTATGTTTTAGACATTTAGGGCTTGATCTGGAAAGTAAGCCTCAGATTCAAATGGATTCAATTAATGTTTGTCCTTAAAATTATCCACACAATACACTGTAAAAAAAATCATATTATTATGGTTAATTTACTCTAAACTCCTACTGTAATTTTTGTATTTTTTTCAAATAGGTTATAAAACTGTAGAATTGAAGACATTATCTGTAAATAAACAAGCCGCCTGTTATTTTAAGTAACATGCCAGTAACGACAAACTATGTACAGTATATTTCTATTTTCCACTTAGCACCAAGTTTCTGCATCCAGTGGCCCCCAGGTAAATTGAGTTAGAGACCCCTGATCTTAAAAATTCAGAAAAAATCTATAAAATAATGGTATTTTTCTGTGGAACTGCCAGCATTGTCACTTCATTAAAGGTGATTGATCGTAATAATATGGAAAAACTCTGTAGAATAAAGGTGTTTTTGTAGAACTGTTTGCATCGTCACTTTATTAAAGGTGGTTGATCTTAATAATTGAGTAAAAATCTGTAAAATTACGATATTTTTCCGCAAAACGTTTCATGAAAATGTCTGTAAATATAATGTTTTTTATCATTATTTGGTTTACAATGTTTTACTTTAATTTTATGGTTTTCGTATGGCAGCCGTAGCTGCCAGTAGATAACCGTTTTTTTACAGAATACCCCATAATGACAACGTGAACATTTTCTGCTTTTTAATTTAGCAAATTTACTAAAAATAATTTCTAATACTTGGCGCCGTCTTACAAGAAAAACAGCAAATCATCAAATATCTGAATTCAAAGTAAATACAATGAATATAAAGTTTTTTTCTTAACGGCATATAGGTCAGATTTTACCTGTATTTACAATAATGAAAATACTAGATAATATAGGTTTCTTCTTAATATTTGTAATAATATTGTTTTATTTTTAAACCAAACATATCAAATTAATAATTAGTAGGGGTGTGGGGAAAAATCGATTCGAATACGAATCGAATCGTTTATGTTGTGCGATTAGGAATCCATTCTAATTTTTAATAAATCGATTATTATTATTTTTTTTTAAATCAATCCAACAAACCACTACACAGCAATACCATAACAATGCAATCCAATTCCAAAACCAAACCTGACCCAGCAACACTCAGAACTGCAATAAACAGAGCAATTGAGGAGACACAAACACGACACAGAACAAACCAAAAGTATTTAACAAAAATTTATATCATCAGCAACAGTATCAATATTAGTTATAATTTCAGCATAGCAGTGATTAAAAATCCCTCATTGACATTAACATTAGACATTTATAACATTTTAAAAAAAGAACAATAGTGTCACAGTGGCTTACACTTGCATCGCATCTCATAAGCTTGACAACACACTTTGTCCAATGTTTTCACAAAGATGAAATAAGTCATATTTTTGGTTCGTTTAATAGTTAAAACAAATTTACATTATTGCAATCAGTTGATAAAACATTGTCCTTTACAATTATAAAAGCTTTTTACAAAAATATACTACTCTGCTTGCATGTCAGCAGACTGGGGTAAATCTTGCTGAAATCCTATGTATTTAATGAATACAGAATCCTTTTAAATCGGGAAAAAAATCGGTTTTGAATCGAGAATCGATATATTATCGAATCGTGACCCCAAGAATCGATATTGAATTGAATTGTGGGACACCCAAACATTCACAGCCCTAATAATTAGTATTTAAAACAATCATGATTTTTGTCACCTTGCGCCATCTTGGACGTATGCTAACGTCTCTGAATTTAGAATGCTAGCATTCGCATCTTAATGTTCAATGCTAGTTTTTTAGCTAATTTTGTATGTTTACACCTACAAACAGTAACTTTTTTTGTATTTCCTATGTTCCGGTCATCTGCTAGCACCCTAACGTTAGCAGCTAACATTTTATGCTAGGTTTTAAGTAAATGCTGTATGTTTTTACCTAAAAATCACATTTTTAAAAACTTGCCATCTCGGAAGTATGCTAACGTCTCTTATATTCGAATGATAGCACTTTACAAGATTGCTGCCGTGTCCCATTTTATCTTGTTGGGAATTTTCCGCGGATCCGCAGAATTCCGCCAATTTTGGCGCCGCCAAGGTCATTTATATAATATAATGCCAACGTGTGAAGGCACCAGATTGGCTAGCTCTACTATCAGCTGACGACATCAACCAATGACATTGCCCGTTATAGTCGTCTGCACGCGTCGTTTGGCGACAATATTTAGTCCCTGATCCTCAATTATTGTGAGCGTTTCTGAACTCGTATTCTGTTTATATTGGTTGTGTTTATCGGCGACTAATCTGGAAAGAAAACACAGTAGCTCTCAATTAACACGTTTCTTTATTGACAAAACAGTTTCAGACATGTTTAAGCTTATTCAAGATAGGAATGCTTCATTAGCGAAAGATATCGATAAGGGCGTGAGAAACAAGTGGAACTGGGCATGGCTCGATATATCTATCAAACTGAAGGTGAAGATTAAAGGGGAACATTATCAGCAGACCTATGTAAGCGTCAATATATACCTTGATGGTGCAGAAAAAAGACCATATATTTTTTTAACCGATTTCCGAATTCTAAATGGGTGAATTTTGGCGAATTAAACGCCTTTCTGTTCATCGCTCTGTGGCGATGACATTAGAACGTGACGTCACCAAGGTAATAGAACCGCCATTTTCATTTTCAACACATTACAAACACCGGGTCTCAGCTCTGTTATTTTCCGTTTTTTCGACTATTTTTTGGAACTTTGGAGACATCATGCCTTGTCGGTGTGTTGTCGGAGGGAGTAACAACACTAACAGGGAGGGATTCAAGTTGCACCACTGGCCCGAAGATGCGAAAGTGTCTGCCGCCAGACCCCCATTGAATGTGCCAGAGTGTCTCCACATTTTACCGGCGATGACAGACATGGCACAGAGATGTATGGATGACCTGCAGATGCATTTGCAACGATAAAGTCAACGAAATCACAAAGGTGAGTTTTGTTGATGTTAACTTATGTGCTAATCAGACATATTTGGTTGCGGCGTGACTGGCAGCTAATCGATGCTGACATGCTACGCTAATCAATGCTAACATGCTATTTATCGGCGGTGCTAAAGCAGACATGGCACAGAGATGTTTGAATAACCTGCAGATGCAATTGCAACTATAAAGTCAACAAATTCACAAAGGTGAGTTTTGTTGATGTTGACTGCCAGCTAATCGATGCTAACATGCTACGCTAATCGACGCTAACATGCTATTTACCGGCGGTGCTAAAGCAGACATGGCACAGAGATGTGTGGATAACTTGAAGATGCATTTGCAACTATATTACGTTTACTTCCACCCACATTTAATGCAAAAAAAACACTTACCAATCGACAGATTTAAGTTGCTCCAGTGTCACGAGATGCGAAAGTCCTGATCGTTTGGTCCGCACATTTTACCGGCGATGCTAACGCAGCTATTGGCCATGCTATGGCTATGAATAGCATCAATAGCTATTCGTTCAATAGCTTCAGTTTCTTCTTCAATACTTTCATAATCTAACCATCCGTTTTAATACATGCGTAATCTGTTAAATCGCTTAAATCGCTGAAATCAGAGTCTGAATCCGAGCTAATGTCGCTATATCTTGCTGTGCTATTCGCCATTGTTTGTTTACATTGGCAGCACTGTATGACGTCACAGGAAAATGGATAGTCGCATTGAAAATAGCGAAAATCAAGCACTTTAAAGCTTTTTTTAGGGATATTCCGGGACCGGTAAAATTTTGAATTTTTAAAAAAAAAATACAACAAACCACTGCGAACTGATTTTTATTGTTTTTAACCCTTTTGAAATTGTGATAATGTTCCCCTTTAACAACAATATAGTAGAAGCAGACAAACTGATCAGCGATTTCATTGCAAAGTGCGATGACCGGGACGTGCTCAGTGCTTATATTGCAAGGACATTGTGAGCTATGGATCTCGGGGAAAAGTGACACTCTTTAACCACGCGAAATCGGCAAGGCATCTAAGTAAAGTGAGTTTACGGAGAAGTAATTTTACACTGGGCTTCAAGCTGAAGTCAAACATCGTCACAAATGCAGCCTCAAATCAACTATCGGAGCTTCCCACCTCCGACTGGGCTCCTCTCACACCAATCTACGACAGACAAGTCCATTCAGAGGTACAATACACCATCTTATGTATTTCAACATTTTCATATTTTAAATTCTGTTTAATCCATTTGTAGGCCTATTTTTGTCTATAATCCAAAAGTGTGCAAGCATTTGACATATGTGTAAACTTGTATACATACATTTCATCACATCATACATCCATCCATCCATTTCATACCGCTTATTCCCTTTTGGGGTCGCGGGGGGCGCTGGCGCCTATCTCAGCTACAATCGGGCGGGAGGCGGGGTACACCCTGGACAAGTCGCCACCTCATCGCAGCACATCATACATTTTTATGAAAATATTTGCTAATAAATGTGACATTTTGGTCACATAGAAATATGTTGGATTTTGACTCAAAATAGCAGGAAATGCATCCTAAGCTGACATAGATTTCAGCTGATTTTGTTAATCTTCATTCCCATCCCTGTTTTTACAAGTATTTCAGCTAATTTTCTATGTTTACGCCTAAAAACAGTGCATTTTTATACTTGCCGCTATCTCTGAAAGACGCTAACTTGTCCTATGTCCTCATGTTGACGTTAGCATGCTAATGTTTTATGCAAATTTTCTCGACAAATGTGTAAGTTGAAATCTAAAAGTTGTGGTTTTTGGTGCTCGGCGCCATCTTGAAAACATAGTAACTGTTGTGATCCGATGGTCGGATCATCACCATATTGTTATTTTTGTTCCATTTTTATATCACTCTGCGGTTTGACATACTTAGTTCTTGTTTTGTTCGTTTCCATGGTCACTCATTAGTTTCAGCTGCTACTCTCTTTTCCAGCACACCTGTCTTTACTAATCACCACCTGTTTATAAGCCAGCGTTTTCTGTTCACTGATTGTCGGATCTTAGTTTGTTCACATACATCTGTTTATGACTTGTCTCTCACTCTCGTTTTTCGCTAGCTCTCACGCTAAGCTTTATTTTATTCCTAGCTTTCACGCTAGTTGTTTTGTGTTTCCTTTTGTGTGCCTTTGTGCTTCGGTTTGTTTGTCCTAGCTTTCCATGCTAGCGCTTTTATTTGCCTTTTCTATTTGTATCAGTGTTTTTGTTCATAGCTCCTTTTGTTTAATAAATCCCTTAGTTCTTACCTTTTTGCTGTGTTCTTGCTGACGCATCCACGGAGGACCGAATCCGGCATTACTGTTACACAAGCGTAACAGTAACGTCTCTTAAAATAACAAATTATTGTAAGCATACTAACGTTCAATGCTAGTTTATGAGCTAATTTTGTATGTTTATGCCTAAAGATCATAGATTTTCAAATTGGCGCCATCTTAGAAGTATGCTAACTCCTGTTATGTTAGCGCAATTATTATTATTAATATTGGTTTATTTGTAAACCAAACAAAACAAACGAATATTAAATATTTAAAATAAATGAAAATACTTGATGAATTGTTATCACTATTTAGCGTAGTTTCGTGTAAAATCATGACGATACAACTTACCTCCTGTCTCCTGCTGCGTTGTGTTCCGTCTTCCAGGACGGCGACGTGTAAGTGGAAAGTGAAATGGGCTTATGGAGAAAGAAAGAGATAAACAAAGGATTTATTTTTAACTATCCATCCATTTTATACCGCTAGTCCCTTTTGGAGTGCTGGAGCCTATCTCTGCTGCATTCGGGCGGAAGGTGGGGTACATCCTGGACAAGTCGCCACCTCATTGCATGGCCAACACAGATAGACAGAATATATATATATATATATATATATATATATATATATATATATATTTGTGTTTTTGTTCTAATAATTACTATTTAAAGCGGATAAGATCTTCTGCTAGCCATCTGTCTAATCCTTCTTTATCCTTTCATTTCTAAATCTTGCACAGTGGAGCCTCTGAAGTGTGATTATAACCATATAACCTGAAATGTGATCCAGTAAATCAGGACAGACATTCCTGTCCTGGCTGTTCAGTACAAAATGTCTATAGTCCCCTTTTTATGCCAAACACTAATGTCTACTACAGGGTGCTCATAAATTTCCTTTTCCATTTTCTCATGCACTCCAGATGATTGTTATTTTGTTTTATTTAGTTGGTAGGGATTGGTACCTTTCACATGGTACCGATTATTGGTATTTGTCAATCTTTACAGCTATTTTGTATGGTAATACATTTCAATTTGCTTAATAATAAAATGTATTGAACATTCAACAGTGATCTGATTATTGTGTTGAGTTATTAAATTGTGTTTCTGTGTACCATTTGCAAATATTGCAAAGACGTGAGGAAGGAAGTAGTCTTTGCCATTAAATAGACTGTGCCCGTCTTGTCTTTTGCTTGCTTCATATGGAAATGTAGCTTAATGTTTATGTTGAAACTGCAATGTAAAATTGCCTATGCTAAGCGGTAACATGTCTATGGCATATACAATGTAAATTACCATCAAGCTAGCACATTTTGGAAAATGTAGCCTTTTTCAAATAGTTTTTTTTATCAATCATGTTCGGAAATGTACTTTACCACCACCATGTGTGAATGTGGAATTAATAAATTATGAGTTTTAAGAGTTAACACACTTTGAATTACTAAAAAAGCGCTATATACATATAAATCAACTATTTATTTATTTATTTTTTTGTAAATGTAGTTATAATTTTTTTTATGTTGAAACCGCCATATAAAAAAATGCTCATGCTAATCGGTAAAATGTTTATGGTATAGACAATGTAAATTAGCATCGAGCTAGCGCATTTTGAAATAATAGAGCCTTTTTTAAAGAGCTTTCCATAGGCATGTTTGCTTTGTTGACATAAAAAATGTAGCTTAATTAATCAGGGGTTCTCAGTGTCACGCACTTTAAATTACTAAAAAAGAGCTTAATGCATTTAAATGCATTATTATCATTTTGTAACTGTAGTTATGTTTTTTTGGGTATGTTGAAAGTGCCATGTAAAATTGCTCATGCTAATCGGTAGCATGTCTATGGCATATACAATGTAAATTAGCATCAGAGTATTTTGTGTAGGAGCACAAAAGATAGGAATGATTCTTATTCATCCCGATTATAATTTAAATAATAAATTTTTTTTACATCGGAAAAAAAACAAAAAATCTGTCAGTACAATTTAAGTGCAAATAAAAATATAACTTTACAAATTTCCTCATAATTTTTGGGATACATAAGAATAATAAAAAAACACACATAAAAAAAACATTTCCATACAACTATGCAGTGCTCAAATAATTAAATTATAACTAAATTAATAATAAATTATATTATATAAATATATTTGTTAAATTAACATAATCTTATAGAAGGAGCTTTTCTCAATGCTATTTATTATTATTGAACCAAAAAACACATTTTATTTTACAAAATGTTTTTCTCGATTCAAATAACACACTTGAATTCGAAAATCGTGTTAAATTGAGGATCGGAATTGGATCGAATGGTTCGGCGCCCCAAAGATTCACACCCCTCTTAATAAAATATTAGGTTTCAACTTAGAGCTTCCACTGTACACTTTTGAAAATGAGAGAGAAAAAATTGATTATCCCTAATGGACGTCAATATTGAGATTCGGCTTTAGTGTGTAAATGTGAGTGTGAATGTTGTCCGTCCATCTGTTTTGGCCCTGCCATGAGATGGCGACTTGTCGAGGGTGTACCCCGCCTTCCGCCCCCACCACCCCAAAAGGGACAAGCGGTAGAAAATGGATGGATGGAATGAAAGTGAAACCTACAAAGTGGCTCTTGTTCATGGCTCGCAGCTGTCTGAACTCCGACTGATGCTCTGTTGTGGTGGAAAAAACACCAGCTGTCAATTTTGCAAAGCACAATACAAATCTGACTGGGTGCTTACCGTGTGTGTCTGTTTTCACCGCAACGTCGCCATCTGCTGGCTGATCGGGACGGGTGTAACCCGTCGCCACGGCGCTGAGCGCCACAGGCCCGGAGTTCGGCGAATGGCCGGGGGAGATGTTAGGTTTGGCCTCCGAGGGCGTGTTGCTGTACGGCGACAGGTTTAGGTCAGTGTTTCTTCATCGTCCGTTTGGGATGTAATACACTTTTCCGCCACTTGTGGCAATAAAGACAATAATAAACAAAGAGAAGAAGTCTGGAGATAAAAATCATACTCTTAAGCACAAAAATTATGACTAAAATGGTCTAGTTGTATTTTCATTTGAATATAATAATTTTATTGACAACTAATTTGACAAACATATATCATGATTATTATTATTATTATCATCATTATCAATATTATTATTATAATTTACTATCAATTTAGTTAGAATGTATTTAGTTTAGCACAACATAGTTTGTGAAATTGTGATAACTAATTTTAATGAATTTTAGTAAGTATTTAAATTTATTTTTTGAGTCTATATGATGATGTTTATTTTAAAAATATAGATATTATTTATCACTAATTCAGTTAGAATTTCGTAAATTTAGCACAAATTGTATGTAAATTTATATTTCATCAGTTTTTAATTAAACCCAAAACATGTGACTGATTGGTGAAGCTGTATTTTCATCTGATTATCCATCCATCCATTTTCTACCGCTTATTCCCTTTTGGGGTCGCGGGGGGCACTGGCGCCTATCTCAGCTACAATCGGGCGGAAAGCGGGGTACACCCTGGACAAGTCGCCACCTCATCACAGGGCCAACACAGATAGACAGACAACATTCACACTCACATCCACACACTAGGGCCAATTTTAGTGTTGCCAATCAACCTATCCCCAGGTGCATGTCATCTGAACATTAATTAGTTTATTTTAGAAACATATATCATGATTATTATTATTATTATTTAATATCAATTTAATTATTTTTTTTATTTATTTTAGTACAACATGAATGCAGAGATAGGCTGAGCCTATCTCAAAATGAGGCTCCAGCACCCTCCGCGACCCCAAAAGGGACAAGCGGTAGAAAAATGGATGGATGGATGGATTGTTTGTAAATTGTAATAAATAATTTTAATCAATTTTAGTAAGTATGTTAATTTTTTTTATCAGTTTTTACAGTCCATAATATTATGTTTATTTAAGAAACTGTGTTATCACTAATTTAGTTAGACTTTATCCATTTTAGCACTTCTTAATTTGATGTAAATGTATATATTTTATCAGGTTTCATTAATCCCAAAACATGTGACTAAATTAGTCAAGTTGTATTTTCATTTGCACATTAATTTTATTACAGTTTATTTCAGAAAAATACATCATGATTATCATTATTATTTATTATCAAGATAGTTAGAATTGATTTATTTTAGCACAAATAGTTTGTGAAATGTAATTAATAATTGTAATACATTTCTGTTATTGTATGTTCATCAGTATGATCAAAAGATTATATTTTTTAAGAAACATATATATATATAAACATATATAAACATATATGTATATATATATATATATATATATATATATATATATATATATATATATATATATATATATATATATTTATTATAAATGTAGTTATACTTTAATTATTTGAGCACTGTGTAATTGTATGTAAATGTATTTTTATACATTTATATGTATCCCAAAAATATGACTGAATTGGTCAATCTGTAACTTCATTTGTACTTCATTTGTATTGATAGTTTATTTCAGAAAAATACATCATGATTGTTATTATTATTTACTAGTAATTTAGTTAGAATGTATTTATTTTAGAACAACATACTTTGTAAATTGTAATAAATAATTTTAATACATTTTTTGTAAGTATTTACGTTTATTTTTCATGTGTTTTTTGAGTGTATAAAATTATGGTTATTTAAGAAACTATATTATTTATCACCAATTTAGTTAGAATGTATATATTTGAACAGTTTTTATTAATCCCTACACATGTGACTAAATTGGTCAAGCTGTTTTTTCATTTGCATATTAATTTTGTTGACAGCTTATTTCAGAAACACATATCATGATTATTATAATTATTCATCATCAATGTAGTTAGAATGTATTTATTTCAGCACAGTTTGTGAAAAGTAATTAATAATTGTAATACATTTTTGTAGATATTTTTTTCATTTATCATTAGTTTTTAGAGTCTACAAGATTATGTTTATTTAAGAAACATATATATTATCAGTTATCATTAATTTAGTTGGACTGTAATTATTTCAGCACTGCATAGTTGTATGAATTTTTGTTTTTATTATTTATTATTTTTATGTATCCAAAAAATTATGAATACATTTATAAAGTTGTATTTTCATTTGCACTTACATTGTATAAACAGTTTATTTCAGAAAAATATATCATAATTATTATTATCATATGTAATAAATTTGATTACATTTTTATAGCACACAAATTTGTAAATTGTAATACATATTTGTAATAAATTCTAATACATATGTACATTAATTTTTCATCAGTTCATAAGATTATTTTTATTTAAGGAACATATATATTATTATTAATTCAGTTAGAATTTACATATTTGAGCACTGCGTGATTGTGTGTAAATGTATTTTTCATCCGTTTTATGAATCCCCCAAATATATGACTCAATTGGTCAAGCTGTATTATCATCTGCATATACATTTTATTGACAGTTTATTTCATGATTATCATTATTATTATTATTTATAATTAATTTAATCAGAATGTATTTATTTTAGCACAGCATGGCTTATAAACTGTAATAAATATTTTTGTGAATTTTAATAAATATGTACATTTATTTTTCATCAGTTTTTAGAGTCTATATATTTGTTCAGCAAACATACATATTATTGTTTATTATTAATTTACGGAAGGACATTTATCTGTCATCAGGTTTTTTTAATTATCTTTTTGCAGTATATTTGATTAGTATTTTTTTTTTTTACAATAAGCCTGACTTAAGCCTTAAAAATAATACTTGTGATGAACACATGCTTTTGACAATATTGTACACTGTAAGTAGATGAGATATAATTGTTAAATATGATTCAAATCACAATTATTATTTTAGTGTTAGTATTTAATTGGGCCCTGAGCCATCCTGTAGTGGAAAAATTGGGCCCCGAGGTCAAAAAGGACATGTCATCACCATGTAATAATTACAATATTAATAATAATAACAATAATACATTTGATTCAGCGTGGCCTTTTTGTCAAAAGTTACAAAATATATGTTAAAAAATCTCATGACTCACTTAAGTGCTTCTCTTAAATTGATGATCTCGTCTCTCAGTCTCCTGTTTTCCTTTTTAAGGCTATTAATTTCTCCACCTACAACAAACACAGACATTGGAGGGTTAATGGGCAAAGCGGCAGACAACAAATGCAGCATCAGTCTTTTATAACCTCGGTCAGGACGTTATGTAACGCTTTATCTATCCCTTAGTTAGCAAAATAACAGTATCATCTGTTATAAGTACACCTGCGCATGACATTGTATCCCAATTAATGTCAAAGAAAACTAAACAAAAAGAAAGAAATATGGACCAACTTACAACAAAGAATAACTTTAACATTGTTTTTAGTCGGTAACAGAAAATATTTAAAATACATCAATTTGTCTAAAAAAATAATAATTAAAGCCTATTTTAAACTATACATTTTTTGATGAATTGAACCATTTGATACTGTCATTTTTTTTAAAATAAATATATATATATATATATATATATATATATATATATATATATATATATATATATATATATATATATATATATA
>NC_084637.1:21606607-21631607 GCF_033978795.1 Nerophis ophidion | reverse complement strand
AAAGTTATAACGTGATTGGGCAGACACACTGTTTATATTGTGGGAAAGCGGACGTGAAAACAGGCTGTCCTCATTCAGGTCCGCATGGAGCTGGAGAGGGCGTGGCCTCCAGTTCCGCCTGAATTTCGGGAAATTTTCGGGAGAAAATTTGTCCCGGGAGGTTTTCGGTAGAGGCGCTGAATTTCGGGAGTCTCCCGGACAATCCGGGAGGGTTGGCATGTATGTTTTTCATCCACTTTGTATCCTTTTTATGATGTTGCCCCTGTTGTTTTAATGGAATTGTTGTTTTATTTAGCCTATTTTTTGTACAGCGCTGTGATTTTATAAGCGCTTTATAAAAAAAATGTACTAGTTACTTGCTTACTAGTGGGTCCATGACGATGATTTCTGTTTTGTTTGATCAGCCGTTTTACTGCCGTGTTACGTACACCGTTTGTAAACAATTAAGGTATGTAAATAAACATTTCTGTGTAAAAAACTCATTTCACCACGTTTATATCTGCGGCTTATAGTCCAGTGCGACTAATATGTGGAAATATATATTTTCCCCCTAGAATTTAGTGGGTGTGGCTTATATACCGGTGTGATAGTCTGGAAAATAGGGTAATTGTCAAATTCTGCCGACTTTTTTTAATCGTACATCTTTTTTCGCGTCTATGTTTGCGTCCATGGCTGGTGAAGAGGAGTGCATTACCCAGCAGCGTGACGTGGTGGAGGGTCTGCATTTGCGACACTTCGAACTCCTGCTGCCTCCTCTTGGCCACCTCCTGAGTGACCGTGCAGCGGTCGCACAAGCCCGCCCTCAGCCTGCGCCACACCAAAACGCGTCAGAATCATGTTTCCTTTCCACGCCAGGAGCGCAGAACCAAACCCACCTGTTTTCCAGGGTCTTGATGTTCTCGGTGAGCAATCGCTGCTGCTCCTTCATCTGCTGGTTCCTGGCGAACAACTCCTCCATGCGCTTGGTGTCGCTGAGGGAAACAAGCAAGTATGGGATGATATCAGTATGTACAATGTCCGATACAGGAAACTGGACAGCCAGTTACAGCATTTTCTTCTGTTAATATATATATATACATATATATATATATATATAGTATGTACAGTCCTGGTCAAAAGTCTACATGCACAGAACATAATGGTATGGCTGTCTTGAATTTCCAATAATTTCCTCAGCTCTTATTTTTTTGTTATAGAGTCATTGGAGCACATACTTGTTGGTCACAAAAAACATTCATGAAGTTTGGTTATTTTATGAATTTATTATGGGTCTGCTATAAATGTACGGTAAGCAAATCTGCTGGGTCAAAAGTATACATACAGCAATGTTAAGTGAAGTGAATTATATTTATATAGAACTTTTCTCTAGTGACTCAAAGCGCTTTACATAGTGAAACCCAATATCTAAGTTACATTTAAACCTGCGTGGGTGGCACTGGGAGCAGGTGGGTAAAGTGTCTTGCCCAAGGACACAACGGCAGAGACTAGGATGGCGGAAGCGGGAATCGAACCTGCAACCCTCAAGTTGCTGGCACGGCTGCTCTACCAACCGAGCTATGCCGCCCCAATGATAAGATTTGCTTACATGTCCCTTGGCAAGTTTCACTGCAACAAGGCGCTTTTGGCAGCCATTGGCAAGCTTCTGTTTGAATTTTTGACCTATCCTCTTGACAAAATTGGTGCAGTTCAGCTAAATTTGTTGGTTTTCGGACATGGACTTGTTTCTTCAGCATTGTCCACACATTTAAGTCAGGACTTTGGAAAGGCCATTCTATAAACTTACTTCTAGCCTGATCTAGCCATTCCTTTACCACTTTTGATGTGTGTTTGGGGTCATTGTCCTGTTGGAACACCCAACTGCGCCCAAGACCCAACCTCCAGGTTGATAATTTTAGGTTTTCCTGAAGAATTTGGAGGTAATCCTCCTTTTTCATTGTCCAATTTACTCTATGTAAAGCACCAGTTCCACTGGCAGCAAAACAGGCCCAGAGCATAATACTATCACCACCATACTTGGCGTTAGGTATTGTGTTCTTGGGATTAAAGGCCTAACCTTTTCTCCTCTAAACATATTACTGGGTATTGTGACCAAACAGCTCATTTTTTTTTTCATCTGACATCACATGGACAAAGATAAGACCTTCTGGAAAAAAATTCAACCAGAAGTTTGTGGATGGCTACCAAAAGAAACTTGCCAAGGGACATGTAGCCAAATATTAACATTGCTGTATGTATACTTTTGACCCAGCAGATTTGGTCACATTTTCAGTAGACCCAAAATAAATTTATAAAAGAACCAAACTTCATTAATGTTTTTTGTGACCAACAAGTATGTGCTCCAATGACTCTATCACAAAAAATAAGAGTTGTAGAGATAATTGGAAACTCAACACATTCATGACATTGTGTTCTTTACAAGTGTGTGTAAACTTTTGACCACAACTGTATATATGTATGTATGGATATACTGTATAAACAGTACAGGCCAAAAGTTTGGATACACCTCCTCATTCAATGTATTTTCTTTATTTTCATGACTATTTACATTGCAGGTTGTCACATCAAAACTATGAATGAACACATGTGGAGTTATGTACTTAAAAAAAAAAAGGTGAAATAACTGAAAACATGTTTTATATTCTAGTTTATTCAAAATAGCCACCCTTTTGCTTTGATTACTGCTTTGCACACTCTTTGCATTCTCTCGATGAGCTTCAAGCACACCTGTGAAGTGAAAACCGTTTCAGGTGATTACCTCTTGAATGCAATATACCAAAATGTTGGCATCGGTACCGGAACCAAAAAGTATTTCGATACTTTTTAAGCTAAAGGTACCACTAAAAATGTAATTATTAGCTTTATCTTAGCAGAAAACCTCAAGATAAAATAAATTTTATTGTTAGTTTTGAAGCCAAAACACGTCCATTCTCCCTCTTCTGTCTCCGCTTGTAGGTGCTCCGTGTGTGTGTTGACTCACACGCACCTAGGCTCATATGACCAGCAATGCAATGAAAAAAAGGGGCTTTTTTAATGACACTTCATTAGTATCGGTATACTGTACACCAGGAGTGTCAAACTCAAATACAGAGTGGGCCGAAATTTTAAACTGAACAAAGCCGCGGGCCAAGGTTGAACAAATGAACCTTTTGATAGGGACCCAAACAAATTTTGCATTGAATATTGAACAAGCAAGGCTTATATAACTTTATAGTGACATGCAAAATTCAGTTTCAAATAATAATAATAATAATTGAAAAAATATCAATGGTATATCAAATAAAATTTAAATAAAAATTGAATGACTCTTTTCTATTTGCAGCCTTCTGAGATAAATATCAAAATAAACTTTTTCCACAGGCTAATAATACATTTGAAAATAAAATGACAATAATGAATGAATCAAACATTAAAGCCTTGAAGTAGCAAGAGAAAGTGCATGAATAAATTGTTAATTATTGCTGAGTTTGCTCCACTGATTTGCTTTACCACTGAATATGGAACAAGCAATAATTATATAACTTAATAGTGCAAAATCAACTTTCAAATAAAAGCACAAAAAAATATCAATGGTAAAATTAATCAAATTTAAATAAAACATTTAATGCCTCTTTTCTATTTGCAGCCTTCTAAGGTAACTATCAACATTACATTTTTCCACAGGCTAATAAATCTTAAAATAAAATAACAATGAGATGGGTGGGGTAGGGGGTGGGGGGCGGGGTTAGGTGGTAGTGGGGGGTGCATA
This sequence comes from Nerophis ophidion, assembly GCF_033978795.1. Classification (NCBI taxonomy): domain Eukaryota; kingdom Metazoa; phylum Chordata; class Actinopteri; order Syngnathiformes; family Syngnathidae; genus Nerophis; species Nerophis ophidion. The sequence continues at coordinate 21,627,862 of NC_084637.1, read as the reverse complement.
TTTTTGTGTCCCGGAAGAGTTAGTGCTGCAAGTGGTTGTGGGTATTTGTTCTGTTGTGTCTATGTTGTGTTACTGTGCAGATGTTCTCTCGAAATGTGTTTGTCATTCTTGTTTGGTGTGGGTTCACAGTGCCGCGCATATTTGTAACAGTGTTAAAGTCGTTCATACGGCCATCCTCAGTCTGACCTGTATGGCTGTTGAGCAAGTATGCTGGCATTCACTTAAGTGTGTGTATAAGTCACATATATTATGTGACTTGGCCGGCACGCTGTTTGTATGGAGGAAAAGCGGACGTGACAACATATTGTAGACAAAGCCAAAGTATAGTACCGGCGGGCCAGCTCAAATGTTAATTTGATATTGCCTCAAGGGCCAAATTAAATTGCACGGCGGGCCAAATTTGGCCCGCGGGCCAGAGTTTGACACCCATGCTGTACACCAAAACAACCACTCTGGGTTATCCATTGCAGTTATTTCACAACTTAAGGGAACTGAAATAGAATATTGTTTTGAGCAGGAGGTTCCAGCTCGAGGAACGAGGGAAGAAATCAGAATCAGAACCAGAATCAGAATCAGAATCAGAGTCAGAATCAGAATCAGAATCAGAATCAGAATCAGAATCAGAATCAGAATAGTTTTAAGACGTGGTATGAAGCCTGCGCTCACTTACCAGCCTTTCTTGTTGGACAACTCTTGGACCTTCATCTGCCAGCCTGCCAGGTGCAAACAAAGCAGTTGTTTATAAAAGAAGAGTTCTGCTTTTGGCTGATATTTTTAGAAAAACAAAACAAAACAAAAAAACACCTTTCTCTGCAGTTGACATTTGTTTTTAACCTAGAAAAGCAAACATATCATACGTTTTCTTTTTTTTTACTAGTTTGCTTCTTTCTCTGTTCCTTTTTTTAATATCCCTTTATACAATAGAATATAATAGAAAGTACTTTATTGATCCCTAGGGGAAATTCAGCACCACTGTTCGCTCACAATAAACAATAAACACTTTTTACATGTGAATAATATAAATACAGTCTATTATACAGCATTATTCACATGTGAATAAGATAAATACAGTCTATTATACAGTATTATTCACATGTGAATAAGATAAATACAGTCTATTATACAGCATTATTCACATGTGAATAATATAAATACAGTCTGTTATACAGCATTATTCACATGTGAATAATATAAAAACAGTCTATTATACAGCAATATTCACATGCGAATAACAAATACAGTCTATTATACAGCATTATTCACATGTGAATAATATAAATACATTATACATTTAAGTACGGTCAAAAAGGAACATATGCATTAAGCAGTCTGATGGCTGTCGGTATGAAGGACTTCCTGTGTCGTTTTGCGTTGCATTTTGGGACTCTGAGCCTTCCACTGAACGTGCTCATTCTCTCCGCCAGGTCTGAGTGTAGTGGGTGGGAGGTGTTGTCAATAATGGCTAAGAGCTTTGCTAGACTTCTTCTCTCTGACACAACCGCCAGAGAGTCTAGCTCCACTCCCTTATTTATAAAGTTCAACATTTACAAACAAACATATGAAAAAGGACAATTAAAACAAGTACAAAAACAGTACAATGCAGCACCAGGGGGTTGTTAATTAGATAAAGTAATGATAGTAGAATGTCAAATATATATATATGTAAATAGTTTACATTTGGAGCACAGCATCATCGTTTTCACAGCTTTTGGGTTGTTAGAGGTAGATAGCGTTTTAAAGTAAAGTACTAACTCTTTTTAAAAGGCACAAAAAACAGGCTGGGTATTGAGAACCTTACAATCATGAATGTTGTGTTTACTAAGTGTAGATGACGGCAGACTGACACCAGGTGGCAGTAATGTCCAAAGATTTATTTAATATATATATGTATATATTAACCATACATACCGTATTTCCTTGAATAGCCGCCGGGGCCCTAATTAATTTAAAACCTCTTCTCACTCCTGCGCTTATTCAAGGTATGCAGTAAAAGTAAGCAGGCGCTAATAATTTTAAAACCTCTTCTCACCCCTGTGTTTGTTTGCCAATGGCATGCAGTATAAAATTGAGTGTGATATAAAAAATGTTTAAAAAAATTCTGCGGCCGCGGCCCGGTGGTTGGGCACCTCTGCTTTACAACATGTAATCGCGACCGCCTTTACACAACGCTATCTGCATGCCGGCCGGACACATGCATTTCGCTGCTTCTCATATGAAATTGGAATGCATACTTGGTCAACAGCCATACCTTTTACACTGATGGTTGTAATATAAACAACTTTAACACTCTTACTAATATGTGCCACACTCTGTGAACCCACACCAAACACATTTCTGAAGAACATCGGCTCTGTAACACGTTATAAATGCAACATAAGAATTACCCACAATGCCATCCATCCATGAATCTTGGCTATATTATACACGCACCCCCAACCCCGTCCAACTCAACCGACGCACCGAGAGGGGGGTGGGGGGAGGGGGGGTTTGGTGCTAGCGGGGTGTATAATATAGCCAAGAGTCATGGATGCAGGGCATTGTGGGTAATTCTTATGTTGCGTTTATAATGTGTTACAGAACCGAAGTTCTCCGAAATGTGTTTGGTGTGGGTTCACAGAGTGTGGCACATATTAGTAAGAGTGTTAAAGTTGTTTTATATCACAACCATCAGTGTGATCTGTATGGCTGTGGAACAAGACCCCTGGTTTACACATAGTAAAAGCAAAAATAAAAAACTCCTCTGCCATTTTAAAAATGACGACAGGGGAAGCGTCACTCGTGACGTCACGAATTTGACCCGGTGGTAAAAGTAAGCATGCGCTAATAAATTTGGGGAGCGAGCTTGACCCGGCAGTAATTCAAGGCAGGCACATATTACATGCCCGGTGGCTATTCAAGGAATGACGGTATATATATGATAATCAAACAATAGAAAATAAGCTAAGGAAATGGAGTGTGAACTAGATCCAAAAGGAAATGGGTGACAGACTATGTGAAGTATTTAGCTGAGGTGTGTGTTACCAAAGTGTTGACGAGAGCGAAGGAACGAGGAAGTCCGTGGGGCAGGCAGAGGATCCAGGGCGAACGAGAGGCGTCGAAAAGAATGTGTCCAAGCGAGAGGTCGAGAATCCAAAAGGGGCAGTCCGGGAGACAAGGGGAACAACAGGGGATCACAAGAGAACACGAGGAGTGACAGGTACAGAAGTCTATACTCCGGCGAGCGATGACAGGTTGTCCAGGCTTAAGAAGGCAGATCGCTCATCAAGGAGAGGTGGGTTGATTGCTGGAAAATTGTTGCACCTGGTAGCTGCTGCAGGGCGGAGACGCGCACGGCGCGTCCTTGGATATACGCGTCCGTGGGCGTGTCCCGAGGACCGCACAGACGGATGCAGGAGTCCGAGCCGTAACAATACTCCCCTCCTTATGGACAGCTTCCAGATGTTCTACCACAAAAAGCACAGGAACAACAGTCAAGGGTGGGTGGAGGGGAAAACTGGTGGTGGGTCGCTGGCCCAAGTGTCCCCAAATCCACCGGGGACGAGTGTGGTGGCGGTGAGTAGACCACCGCTGCGGCCGGTGAGTAGACCGCCGCTGCAGCCGGCGAGGTGGACGACCAAGGAACGGTCGACTTTTGACCGTCTGGAAGACGGACGCGAGGGGCGCCATTGTGCGTCCCGCTGGAAACAAAGAGGAGGACAGTGCCGTGGTACGGCCCGCCCGACACAACGAGTAGGGCACATTGTCGCCTGAAGCGAAGAGGAACAAGCGGAGTGGGAGCGGCAGATATCATCGGGGGCGTGGAAGCGGCGGGCGTCATCGGCAGCGTGGAAGTGGCGGACGTCATCGGAGCTGGAGACAAGGAGAGCAACCGAGGAGCTGGCCGAGGTGTTGAAGTCGGCACTGCAGACCGAGGGGCAGAGGTCGATGCCAGCCTGGAAGCTGGCGGAGACGCAAGGGTCAGCCTGGAAGCTGGTGCTAGCTTGGAGGCTAGCTCGGAGGCAGGTACCAGCTCAGAGGCTGGCTCGGGGACAGGTGCTAGCTTAGAGGCTGGCTCGGGGACATGTGCTAGCTCGGAGGCTAGCTCGGGGACAAGTGCTATCTCGGAGGCTAGCTCCGGGACAAGTGCTAGCTCGGAGGCTAGCTCGGGGACAAGTGCTAGCTCGAAGGCTAGCTAGCGGACAGGTGCTAGCTCGGATGCTAGCCTGGGGACTGGCGCTAGCTCGGGTGATAACCTGGGGACTGGTGCTATCTCGGGTGCTAGCTCGGGTGCTAGCCGAGGGGTTGGTGCTAGCTCGGGGGCTAGCCGAGGGGCTGGTGCTAGCTCGGGTGCTAGCCAAGGGGCTGGTGGCTGTGGCTGGGAAAAGCGCAAGACAGGTGGAATTAGTCTGGCAGCTGCGCCACTCCATCAGCACAACCCCCAGTAATCCCCCCTCCCCCCCCGAAAGCGGATACCAGACGCCTTTTAAAGGGTGAGTAACAGCCACTAAGGATGGGAGGAGAGTGTCCAGGCGACGGGTAAATTCCTCCTTGCTCATATCACTTCTAAACATGCCTTTCCACGACAGTTTGGCAGGACAACAACTCCTCCGGTGTGGAGCGAAAAAAAGAAAAAGTCATTGTGAATGGGGAAAGAGGAGGGGAAAAAAAATCACAGGGGGCGGAACGAAAGTCACTGGGGGCAGGGCTAAGGTACTGTGCCATCAGATCCCTAATCAACTGGCCCGAGTATACTGTTGTGTTTACTTAGTGGAGATGACGGCAGACTGACACCAGGTGGCGGTAATGTCCAAAGATTTATTTAATATATATATATATATATTAACCATACATATATATATACAAACCCTGTTTCCATATAAGTTGGGAAATTGTGTTAGATGTAAATATAAACAGAATACAATGATTTGCCAATCATTTTCAACCCATATTCAGTTGAATATGCTACAAAGACAACATATTTGATGTTCAAACTGATAAACTTTTTTTTTTTTTTTTTTTTTTGCAACTAATCATTAACTTTAGAATTATTGCCAGCAACACGATGCAAAGAAGTTGGGAAAGGTGGCAATAAATAATGATAAAGTTAAGAAATGCTCATCAAACAGTTATTTGGAACATCCCACAGGTGTGCAGGATAATTGGGAACAGGTGGGTGCGATGATTGGGTATAAAGGCAGCTTCCATGAAATGCTAAGTAATTCGCAAACGAGGATGGGGCGAGGGTCACCACTTTGTAAGCAAATCGTCGAACAGTTTTAGAAAAACATTTCTCAACGAGCTATTGCAAGGAATTTAGGGATTTTACCATCCACGGTCCGTAGAATCATCAAAAGGTTCAGAGAATCTGGAGAAATCACTGCTCGTAAGGCACCATTAATGCTGAATGGTCCATACAGGTTTTGGAGCAACATATGTTGTCATCCAAGCTACGTTAGAATGGACGCCCCTGCTTATTTCAGCAACACAATGCCAAGCCACGTGTTACAACAGCGTGGTTTCGAAGTAAAAGAGTGCGGGTATTTTCCTGGCCCGCCTGCAGTCCAGACCTGTCTCCCATCCAAAATGTGTGGCGCATTATGAAGCGTAAAATACGACTGAAGCTCTACATAAAACAAGAATGGGAAAGAATTCCACTTTCAAAGCTTCAACAATTAGTTTCCTCAGTTCCCAAACGTTTGTTGGGTGTTGTTAAAAGAAAAGGTGATGTAACACGGTGGTGAACATGCCCTTTTCCAACTACTTTGGCACGTGTCGCAGCCATGAAGTTCAAAGTTAATTATTATTTGCAAAAAAAATTAAGTTTGACAATCAAATATCTTGTCTTTGTTGCGCATTCAACTTAATATGGGTTGAATAGGATTTGCAAATCATTGCATTCCGTTTATATTTACAGTACATCTAACACAATTTCCCAACTCATATGGAAACGGGGTTTGTATATGATAATCAAACAATAGAAAATAAACTAAGGAAATGGAGTGTGAACTAGATCCAAAAGGGAATGGGTAACAGACTATGTGAAGTACAACCCTATATCTACATATATATATATATATATATATATATATATATATATATATATATATATATATATATATATATATATATATATATATATACACATATATATATATATATATATATATATATATATACACATATATACATATATATATATATACACATATATACATATATATATACACATATATACATATATATACACATATATACATATATATATACACATATATACATATATATACACATATATACATATATATATACACACATATATATATATATATATATATATATATATATATATATATATATATATATACACACATATACATATATATATGACATTCCACTATCATTACTTGTTAAAATACAACCCTCTGGTGCTGTATTGTACTGTTTTTGTCCTTGTTCATATGTTTCTTTGTAAATGTTGAACTTTATAAATAAAGGTAAAATACAATTTAATAAGATAAAATTAAATAAACATATAATACACATGAGGGCAGTAGTTGACTTATTAGACCAGGGGTGCTAACACTTTTTTAACTGGCAAGCTACTTTTCAAGAGACCAAGTCAAGGGGATCTACCTCATCTATATTTATCATTTTTATTTATTCATTGGTGAAACAGATGTTTTTTATTAACAAGTTAAAGGTGTTTAATGACAATACAAGCATGTTCCTTTTTTTCATGAATATAGGAATATAAGTTGGTGTATTACCTGATTCTGATGACTTGCATTGATAGGAATCAGATAGTAGTGATGATAACGATAATGATTACCATGAATTGATTTAAGTGGACCCCGACTTAAACAGGTTGAAAAACTTATCCAGGTGGTCAATTGTACGGAATGTGAACTGTACTGTGCAATCTACTAATAAAAGTTTCAATCAATCAATCAAAATACGTCCACATTTTCAAATGGAGGAGAAAAAAAGTCCTCCTTTCTGTCAGGATTGGTTTTTGGTATTTTATTTGTCCAGCTTCGATACTCCTTTTTATACACTTTACAAGAAATACGTTGGCGGCGATCTCCCTGGCTTGCTAGCTTGTGTGTGCTAGCTTTCTGAGACTTTTATTTTGTTAGCACAAGCAGGATGAAGCAGCGCTTTTATTGTGAAGACAAGAACTGTGCAGTCGGTCTTTAGAGTTTTGACGGCAGGTACGGCGCGAGAGTCTGTTGAAATAAAAAGTGTTTCTCGCCTTCCTGTCGGTCATTTTTTCTTAATAATGAGTTCACAGCAGCCAGCGTCAACTCACAAGTCCCTCGGGTGCCGTGAATGACAATCTAGTGACAAAAGTGACGTCTATAGTGAAGATTTTTTTCATAGTTTTTTTCCTTTATGCCTGGCTAGTGATCGTCTGACACACCTTCCGCGATCGACTGGTAGCTCGCGATCTAATGAGCCCTCTTGGATTAGAGGATGAGAATGTCACAAAGCTTTTTAAAGAGAAACAAATGGATAAGGTTAGAATTTATATTTTATCTTATTACTGACCCATCATTGTGAAGTTAATCTGTAGATGCAATGTGATACTACTTAATATTTTTTTTATATATTTTATACTGAAGTTGTGTTGAAAATGTATGTATCAAATTTGATACAGCAGGTATAAAAGGTAATGTAACTCTAACTTAGTCAGTTTTATTATATTTCATGCATTATAAATACCATGGAGAAACATACAGTTTGTATATTTTTTTAAATAAATAAAATGTTCACATTACACAATGTGGTATATAAAATGTACATATACAATGTTCTGTATTGTGTTGTGACGATCACTCGGTGTGTGTTTTGATAATGAATTATTGCTTTTTATGAGAGAGAATAAACAAATCACATTAAAAAAAATATATTGACATTTATTATGTTTTTCTTATGAGGCAAATAATGACAAGATAAGAGATGCTTTGGAAACAACATAGATATTTCTGTGTATTGCATCATGTTTTGTTTTGCAATAAAATTATATTTTGTCTCAAATATGACAAATTAAAAATCTTAATTTTTGCAAAACAGAAGGACCAATTAAAGCTCAAGTTTTAAATAATTATAAGGTTCTGCCAAATATTTAGTGGTGCAGGCTTTATAGGGTTTGTCTTTGGCCCATACCTGCCAACTCTCCCAGAGTTTCCGGGAGACTCACGAAATTTAGCGCCTCTCCCGAAAACCTCCCGGAAGAAATTTTCTCCTGATTATCTCCCGAAATTCAGCGGAGCTGAAGGACACGCCCCCTCCAGCTCCATGCGGACCTGAGTGAGGACAGCCTGTTTTCACGTCAGCTTTCCCACTATATAAACAGCTTGTTACAACATCTACGGATTTGAATAAAAAACTGTACACACAAGGAGACAAAGCAGAAAAACGAGGACGTTACAGCCATGGCAACACCGTCTGTAATAGAGTGATTCTATGTTGTCTGTCGCCATCTCCTGGTGAATGTTGGCTATAGCGTTATGGGGTTGCTTTTTGATTGGCCAACGATTTATGTGGTGTTGTGCACCTGACGGCAAGTGACTCCCGCCAGTACGCAAATGGCAGAACAAAGGTTACTCAAATAGTGAAAGGTAAGTGTTGTTGTTGGTTTTTTTTTTTGCAACCAGCAAGCACAGTACAGTTAGTAGAACAACGGTGTTTTTATTACTGTGTATATGAAATTCAACTATTTATTTTATTTATATGTGTAATAAAATAAATATATATAGCTAGACAGTATATATTTATATATATATATATATATATAAATATATATTTATATATGAATTATATATGAGATACTCGAGTTGGTGAATTGTAGATGTAAATATACTCCTCCCCTCTTAACCACGGCCTGCCCCAACCACGCCCCCGACCACGCCCTCAACCACGCCTCCGCTCTACCCCCGACCACACCCCCCACCCCCCACCTCCCGAAATCGGAGGTCTCAAGGTTGGCAAGTATGCCTTGGCCCTAGTTTCAAATTTGGGTGGGGTCGACTGCAGAGGTTCTTGGGAGAACACACTTACCTTCTAGCTCTCGCTCATGGACCTCCCTGAGTTTGAGAAGCAGCTCATTGAAGCTCTCCATTGCCCAGCCGGTTGACCTTTGACCTTAAAGGTAAAGAGAACGGTCAAGGTTGAGTTTTATCTCAACAACAAAATTCACGTTAAAAACAGGTCCGAAAAGTGTCACTAAACCTACAGAAAATAATTCTTGTCAGGTTAGTTCTGCTCCTAATTTTCCAAAGGTCATTAAAAATGTCAAAGATTATCTATATCGACCAATATCAATAAGATTTAAATAATTACTGCATAACAACAATTCCTTACCGTAGTTAATCAGGAATCACAGGGCAAATTAATGTTACACAGTCGTTACTTCCGAACACTAAACCTAAAGAAAATAGTTCTTCTCAGGTTAGTTCTACTCCTTATTTTCCAAAGGTCATTAAAAATGTCAAAGATTATCTATATCGACCGATATCAATAAGATTTAAATAATTACTGCATAACAACAATTCCTTACCGTGGTTAAATAGGAATCACAGGGCAAATTAATGTTACACAGCTGTTACTTCCGAACACTAAACCTACAGAAAATAGTTCTTCTCAGGTTAGTTCTACTCCTTATTTGCCAGAGGTCATTAAAAATGTCAACGATTATGTATATCGACCGATATATCTATAACATTTAAATAATTACCGCATAACAACAATTCCTTACCAGAGTTAAATAGGAATGACAGGGCAAATTAATGTTACATAGCCGTTAGTTCCTAACACTAAACCTACAGAAAATAGACCTTGCCAAGTTAGTTCTGTTCCTTATTTTCCAAAGGTTATTGAAAATGTCAAAGATTATCTATATCGACTGATATAACAATAATGTTTAAATAATTACTGTATAACAACAATTCCCTACCATAGTTAAATAGGAATAACAGGGCAATTTAATGTTACACAGCCATTATTTCCTAACACTAAACCTACAGAAAATTGTTCTTTTTAGGTTAGTTCTGCTCCAAAGGTCATTAAACATTTCTAAGATTATCTATATCGACCAATACAACAATACATTTAAACAATTACAGCATAACAACAATTCCGTACCATAGTTAAATAGGAACAACAGGGTAAATTAATGTTACACAGCCATTATTTCCTAACACTAAGCCTGCAGGAAATAGTTCGTCACAATTCCACACTGTTTTCTTACACTTTATGAGGCGTGTCTTACATATTCTTTATTTTTGCACCTTCATTTTCAGAGCTTCTTGTTAAGTCTTCAATGTGATTTTACGATTTTGTTTACATTGTTTGAGTGTTTTCCATGCTTGTGTTGACATTTCCTTCCTGCCTTGATAGCTGAGCGGATTATAATCAGAGGAAGGTTACATTTCAAATAAAAAACACTTTTCTCCTGCTCCTTATTTTCCAAAGGTCATAAATATATCAATAATAATCGATATCGAGGGGAAACAGAACATTTATATTGTGGTCCAGTTTTCAGCCCTACCAGATACAGTAAAAGTCAAACAATAACAATAATATTTTTCCTATGGTTATTTTAAACAGCAGCCAAGTTAAATCCTGATGACAAATTTATATCAACACAGAATGAATCATGTCGCATATTTGTATTTAATACCATCAATTTTTCATGATATCATATTATTGGTATGTCGTCATAATTTATTGTGCAATACCACTGATATTCTTTTCAACCCGATACGAGTACAATTTAGGGCGGGATCGGCGATACCGATCTGATACCAATATTTAAGCAAATGTACCTAATGTGTGGGGTAAATTTCTAATAATGTAATTGAAGAAAGCAGTTTTTTTATTCATCTATTGTTATTATTTATTATACATTATTTGTTATTATTACTTATTTGATTAGTATATTATTTTACATTATTTATTATTATTATCACATATTATTATTCATCATTGTTTTATATTATTTATTATTATTATTATTATTATAATTTTCTTATTATGTATTCGTTTATTTATTCGTATAATTGTATATTGTTTATTATTTTATTTTATTCATTATTATTGTTGCTGCCATGTAATATTATTTATTATTAATTTGATTGTCATTTATTATTATTTATTATCATTGTTATTATCATTTATTATTATTTTTCATTTATTATTATTTTCCATTATTTATTATTTTATATTATTTATCATAATTGCTATTACTATTCATAATTTTATATTTTTATTACTATTATCACATATTATTTATCATTATTTTATATGATTTATGATTAATATTATATTTTATTAGTTTATATTAATATTATCAATGATTATCATTGAGTATTTTCTATTATCATTGTAATTGTTGTTATCATTTATTGCTGCAAGATGGCGGCGCCCGGACGGGCTGCGCTCTCGAGGAGCTCCTGCTAAAGATGGAACATTTGGCAGAAATACCGGACAATTCCACAAACTTTATGGCTGGCTCGCATCGTGGTCACTCCGTGATCACGTACGACCGTCAGACACTTCTGGATGTGGACATATCGGGCCGTTTTGGACTGATAGACACTTGCGTGCTAGACTTGCTAACTAGCATGGGAATACATCGGCGGCTACATCCAGCGGCCTGTGAAGCAGGGGAGTCTAGTAGCAGCGGGGGCCGTCTACGGAGCAGACGCCAGCGGTGTGATCGGAAACGCGGATGCCGAGCGGGGCTAAAAACAAAGCAGAAGGCTAATCCCCACAGAACACCACTTTCCTCCATCCCGAAGACGGATTTAGATGGAAAATGCGAGACTACTGGTCTGGGTAAGGAGTCAGTCAAATTAGAACAAGTTTTTTCTGCTTTGAGTGTTTCAGAGTTGGACATGTGTTTTACTGAGGTGGCTAACTATGATGCGTGCAGTTTATCAAAGCAACAAACAAACAATCGGAAAATCCCCGTTACTGAGGTGGCTAACCATGATGCGTGCAGTTTATCAAAGCAACAATCAAACAATCGGAAAATTCCTGTCGTATCAATTCCTAGATATGGTCGTAACTATACTAAATGCACCGGGCATAATAAACACAACATTATTAATATTGCTACTACAGATAATTTGATCAAAAACTCCCTAAAACAGCCCACTACCTATAATATAGGTTTTTTAAACATAAGATCATTGTCTCCTAAAACGTTGTTAGTTAATGATATTATCAGAGACAACAATCTTAACGTCATCGGTCTCAGTGAAACCTGGCTTAAACCAAACGACTTTTTTGCGCTAAATGAGGCATGTCCTCCTAACTTTACACATGCGCATATTGCCCGTCCGCTCAAAAGGGGTGGGGGGGTCGCACTAATATACAACGAAAACTTTAACCTTAGTCCTAACATAAATAATAAATATAAATCGTTTGAGGTGCTTACTATGAGGTCTGTCACACCGCTGCCTCTACACCTGGCTGTTATCTACCGCCCCCCAGGGCCCTATTCGGACTTTATTAATGAATTCTCAGAGTTCGTTGCTGATCTAGTGACACACGCCGATAATATAATCATAATGGGGGACTTTAATATCCATATGAATACCCCATCGGACCCACCGTGCGTAGCGCTCCAGACTGTAATTGATAGCTGTGGTCTCACACAAATAATAAATGAACCCACGCATCGCAACGGTAATACGATAGACCTAGTGCTTGTCAGGGGCATCACCGTTTCCAAAGTTACGATACTCCCGTGTACTAAAGTATTGTCCGATCATTACCTTATAAAATTCGAGGTTCAGACGCATGTTCGTCAAACTAATAATAATAATAACTGCTATAGCAGCCGCAACATTAATACAGCCACAACGATAACTCTTGCTGACCTACTGCCCTCGGTAATGGCACCATTCCCAAATGATGTGGGCTCTATTGATAACCTCACTAACAACTTTAACGACGCCCTGCGCGAAACCATTGATAACATAGCACCGCTAAAGTTAAAAAAGGCTCCAAAAAAGCGCACCCCGTGGTTTACAGAAGAAACTAGAGCTCAGAAATTATTATGTAGAAAGCTGGAACGCAAATGGCGCACGACTAAACTTGAGGTGCACCATCAAGCATGGAGTGATGGTTTAATAACTTATAAACGCATGCTTACCTTAGCTAAAGCTAAATATTACTCAAATCTCATCCACCGTAATAAAAATTATCCTAAATTTTTGTTTAGTACGGTAGCATCGCTAACCCAACAAGGGACTCCTTCCAGTAGCTCAACCCACTAAGCTGATGACTTTATGCAATTCTTTAGTAAGAAAATTGAAGTCATTAGAAAGGAGATTAAAGACAATGCGTCCCAGCTACAACGGGGTTCTATTAACACTGACACGATTGTATATACGGCGGATACTGCCCTCCAAAATAGTTTCTCTCGTTTTGAGGAAATAACATTAGAGGAATTGTTACAACGTGTAAATGGAATAAAACAGACAACATGTTTACTTGACCCTCTTCCTGGGAAACTGATCAAGGAGCTCTTTGTATTATTAGGTCCATCAGTGCTAAATATTATAAACTTATCACTCTCCTCGGGCACTGTTCCCCTAGCATTCAAAAAAGCGGTTATTCATCCTCTTCTTAAAAGACCTAACCTCGATCCTGACCTCATGGTAAATTACCGACCGGTGTCTCACCTTCCCTTTATTTCAAAAATCCTTGAAAAAATTGTTGCAGATTAGTTAAATGAACACTTAGCGTCTAACAATCTATGTGAAACCTTTCAATCCGGTTTCAGGGCAAATCACTCCACGGAGACAGCCCTCGCAAAACTGACTAATGATCTATTGCTAACGATGGATTCTGATGCGTCATCTATGTTGCTGCTCCTCGATCTTAGCGCTGCTTTCGATACCGTCGATCATAATATTTTATTAGAACGTATCAAAACACGAATTGGTATGTCAGACTTAGCCCTGTCTTGGTTTAACTCTTATCTTACTGATAGGATGCAGTGTGTCTCCCATAACAATGTGACCTCGGACTACGTTAAGGTAACGTGTGGAGTTCCCCAGGGTTCGGTCCTTGGCCCTGCACTCTTCAGCATCTACATGCTGCCGCTAGGTGACATCATACGCAAACACGGTATTAGCTTTCACTGTTATGCTGATGACACCCAACTCTACATGCCCCTAAAGCTGACCAACACGCCGGATTGTAGTCAGCTGGAGGCGTGTCTTAATGAAATTAAACAATGGATGTCCGCTAACTTTTTGCAACTCAACGCCAAAAAAACGGAAATGCTGATTATCGGTCCTGCTAGACACCGAACTCTATTTAATAATACAACTCTAACATTTGACAACCAAACAATTAAACAAGGCGACACGGTAAAGAATCTGGGTATTATCTTCGACCCAACTCTCTCCTTTGAGGCACACATTAAAAGCGTTACTAAAACGGCCTTCTTTCATCTCCGTAACATCGCTAAAATTCGCTCCATTCTGTCCACTAAAGACGCTGAGATCATTATCCATGCGTTTGTTACGTCTCGCCTCGACTACTGTAACGTATTATTTTCGGGTCTCCCCATGTCTAGCATTAAAAGATTACAGTTGGTACAAAATGCGGCTGCTAGACTTTTGACAAGAACAAGAAAGTTTGATCACATTACGCCTGTACTGGCTCACCTGCACTGGCTTCCTGTGCACTTAAGATGTGACTTTAAGGTTTTACTACTTACGTATAAAATACTACACGGTCTAGCTCCATCTTATCTTGCCGATTGTATTGTACCATATGTCCCGGCAAGAAATCTGCGTTCAAAGGACTCCGGCTTATTAGTGATTCCCAAAGCCCAAAAAAAGTCTGCGGGCTATAGAGCATTTTCCGTTCGGGCTCCAGTACTCTGGAATACCCTCCCGGTAACAGTTCGCGATGCCACCTCAGTAGAAGCATTTAAGTCTCACCTTAAAACTCATTTGTATACTCTAGCCTTTAAATAGACCTCCTTTTTAGACCAGTTGATCTGCCGTTTCTTTTCTTTTTCTTCTATGTCCCACTCTCCCGTGTGGAGGGGGTCCGGTCCGATCCGGTGGCCATGTACTGCTCGCCTGTGTATCGGCTGGGGACATCTCTGCGCTGCTGGTCCGCCTACGCTTGGGATGGTTTCCTGCTGGCTCCGCTGTGAACGGGACTCTCGCTGCTGTGTCTTGGATCCTCTTTGGACTGGACTCTCGCGACTGTGTTGTATCCATTGTGGATTGATCTTTCACAGTATCCTGTTAGATCCGCTCGACATCCATTGCTTTCCTCCTCTCTAAGGTTCTCATAGTCATCATTGTCACCGACGTCCCACTGGGTCATAATTGTCACCAATGTCCCACTGAGTGTGAGTTTTCCTTGCCCTTATATGGGCCTACCGAGGATGTCGTGGTGGTTTGTGCAGCCCTTTGAGACACTAGTGATTTAGGGCTATATAAGTAAACATTGATTGATTGATTATTATTTGTTATTTAATAATATTGCTTTCATATATTATTATTTTATATTATTAATTATCATTATTAATATACCTCCTTTTCTGTGATATATTATTTTATAATAGGTATTATTTTATATTATTATCATTTATTTTTATTTATAATTTTCTATTATTTATTAGTATTGTTATTGATTGGCAACACTAAAATGGGCCCTAGTGTGTAAATGTGAGTGTGAATGTTGTCTGTCTATCTGTGTTGGCCCTGCGATAAGGTGGCTACTTGTCCAGGGTGTACGCCTCCTTCCGCCCGATTGAAGCTGAGATAGGCGCCAGCGCCCCCCGCGAATCCCAATGGAAATAAGCGGTAGGAAATGGATGGATGGATTATCATTTATAATTTCATATTGCAGGACAGTAATTGCAAAAGAAGTAGCACCTCCTATAAATTGTTCCAGACTCTTTTTTGTACTTTGTCGGAATGTTAAAAAACAAGATTTGTGAGGCGCTAATTAGCATCAAATCACGCCTTTGTCATTACAGTTGACGGCAAATCCTTTTTATGAACAATGCTCAACTTTTTCTCGAGTCGTCACAGCCATAGATGTTACTAAAACATTGCCTGTGCATGGTTTAACCCTGGAACAGATCATTTTTTGTCAGCATGAGGAGAAAAAAAATAGATAATGTAGTAATAGTAACAATAATGCATCTAAATTCTAATGCACTTTTTATCACTCTGGATCTCAAATTGCTACAAAGTAAAAAAAAAACAAGAGACATACTGAATAAAAACAAAAAGGATAAACATCATGTAGATACTTTTTAAACTAAAATGTTTTAAGGCCTGTTTGAAAAGGCTTATAATAATAATAAATGATCAGCCTCAGGAGTCAGAGAAGCCACATAGCTTGTCAAGTTGGCGTGTCATATTGTGATGATTACCACCGGCAGGACCGGTCTTGACGTACAAGTACACCAAACTAGGCGTTTTGTTAAAAGTGTGTGCGTGTGTGTGTGTGTGTGTGTAATTGGCCCGAGTGTGTGAATGTGAGTGTGAATTTTGTCTGTCAATATGTGTTGGCCTTGTGATGAAGTGGCGACTTGTCCAGGGTGTACACTACCTTCCATATATATATATTTTTTTTTATTATTATTTTTTTTTTCAAATAGATTTTGAAAACTATGAATCGGTTTAGAATTGGGATAAAAAAATAATTGTGATTTGGATGCGCCCCGTCCATCCATCCATCCATCCATCCATCCATCCATCCATCTTCTTCTGCTTATCTAAGGTCAGGTCGCGGGGGCAGCAGCCTAAGCAGGGAAGCCCAGACTTCCCTCTCCTCAGCCACTTCGTCCAGCTCTTCCCGGGGGATCCTGAGGCGTTCCCAGGCCAGCCGGGAGACGTGTCCTGGGTCTTCCCCGTGGCCTCCTACCGGTTGGACGTGTCCTAAACACCTCCCTAGGGAGGCGTTCGGGTGGCATCCTGACCAGATGCCCGAACCACCTCATCTAGCTCCTCTCGATGTGGAGGAGCAGCGGCTTTACTTTGAGTTCCTTCCGGATGGCAGAGCTTCTCACCCTATCTCTAAGGGAGAGCCCCGCCACACGGCGGAAGAAACACATTTCGGCCGCTTGTACCCGTGATCTTATCCTTTCGGTCATGACACACAGCTCATGACCATAGGTGAGGATGGGAACGTAGATGGACCGGTAAATTGAGAGCTTTGCTTCCAGCTCAGCTCCTTCTTCACCACAACGGATCGGTACAACGTCCGCATTACTGAAGACGCCGCACCGATCCGCCTGTCGATCTCACGATTCACTCCTCCTTCACTCGTGAACAAGACTCCTAGGTACTTGAACTCCTCCACTTGGGGCAGGGTCTCCTCCCCAACCCGGAGATGACACTCCACCCTTTTCCGGGCGAGAACCATGGATGCGCCCCGTATGGTTGCTAAGTTGCCATATTCGTGCTTTGACACATTATTGCATCATTATAATTCACTTCTAGGAGTGTGAATTTATGGGGTTGCCGATGATTGGATCCGATTACGATTCCTGGGCTCGTGATTCAAATCAGATTCGATACTATTTTCGAGTCAAACTGATTCTCGCAATGTAATATTTGGTATACAGTTATAATTTTAATGTTCCTGAGGGAACTCTCCTGAAGGAACCAATAAAGTACTATCTATATATAATGAAACTTTTACCAGACAGGTTACAGGTTATAAAAGCTATTTTGGGTTAAAGGTAAAGTTAAAGTACCACTGATTGTCACACACACACACTAGGTGTGGTGAAATTACTCTCTGCATTCGACCCATCCCCTTTTTCAACCCCTGGGAGGTGAGGGGAGCAGTGAGCAGCGGCACGGCCCGTGCCGGGAATCATTTTGGTGATTTAACCCCCAATTCCAACCCTTAATCCTGAGTTCCAAGCAGGGAGGTAATGGGCCCCATTTTCATAGTCTTTGGTATGACTCGGCCAGGGTTTGAACTCACGACCTACCTATCTCAGGGTGGACACGCTAACCACAAGGCTACTAAGTAAGTTTGCATGGAGATGGCCTGAAAATGTCTTTTCAATAACTGATTCCTATTTAAAAAACATAAAAATAAAAAACGTTATATATGAATATATATATATATATATATATATATACAAAATTAAAGTTGAAGTACCAATGATTGTCACACACATACTAGATGTGGCGAAATTATTCTCTCCATTTGACCCATCACCCTTGATCACCCCCTTGGAGGTGAGGGGAGCAGTGGGCAGCAGCAGTGCTGCGCCTGGAAATCATTTATGGGGATTTAACCCCCAATTCCAACCCTTGATGCTGAGTGCCAAGGAGGGAGGTAATGCATATATATATATATATATATATATATATATATATATATTTATCATATATATATACATATATTTATCATATATATATATATATATATATATATATATACACATATATATATATATATATATATATATATATATATATATATATATATATATATATATATATATATACAGTATATATATCATATATGGGACTTGGACAGTCACAATCTTCCTGGAACAAGGCATCCTCTGCTGAGCAGCCCAAACTGCTTGTGGCCAAGGTCCGTCGACAGGAAGAGTCAAATAGATATGCCAAGGCTGTGGTGCAAGCTAAGCAGGGCCAGTAGACAAGGTGGGAAAGGGTGGAGAAGCGGAAGATCAGCTGGAGGGACATTAGGGAGATGGAATTGAGTAGGGTAACCTATGATGTCCTTCCTACCCCCAAAAACCTCAACCAATGGCTGGGTGAAGATCCATCATGCCCCCTGGAGACACAACAAAGTATTCAAATGATTGGCAGCAACCCTGGAAACCAGGAGAACAACCAACAACTTCTTGCCAGCCAGGATACCCAACTTGAATATGCCAGTTGCCTTTGCCAGAGAGGAGGAACGAAGGCAAAAAAGACACCATCAAGGACCAGGTTGGGACATCTGGAGGTAACCAGGGACTGGAAGATGCTGGTGGACTTGTATAAGAAACTCATCGTTTTACCAGAGAAAGCAATTACTAACTTGCGGCCTGACTTAGTCCTGTCGTCTAACTCCCAGCACATCGTGTACTTCGTTGAACTCACAGTCCCTTGGAAGGATGCGGTGGAGGAAGCGTTTGAGCTGAAAAAGCTCTGCTATGCAGAGCTCGCTGCAGAGGCTCAATGGCGAGGCTGGGGAACACAAGTCTGCCCTGTAGAAGTTGGATGTCGGGGCTTTGTGGCAACATCAACAATAGGGCTGATAAGGGACTTGGGAGTTGGCGGTCAAGCTCTACATCAGGCCATAAAGGAAACATTGTGGGGGGAAGAGCGGCGCAGCCAGTGGCTCTGGCTAAGGAGGAAAGACCCCAACTGGTCTCCAAAAAAAATCATTACTCATGCAGAGGCTGGTCAGATGCAGAACGGGGTGCTTCTTGGACGCCATAATGCACCGCTGAACCTACTTGAGGCGCCGTGCGCCAAGTCGGCAAATCCTCCATGAGAGTAGGAGCCGAGCTCACTTGACAACCCCAATGATGTCTCTGTCCAGCCTGCAGCAACATGCATAATAAGTCAGTGTCTTTAGGTCTTCAACACGGGAGGTAAGAGGTGGCACTCTGGATTTTGACATCTTGGCCTGTGTATTTGGAAACATTTCCCCTGGAGTCATCCAGTGACTGCCCTGAATAGAGTGGCTGACAACAAGGGAAAGACCATGTGACTGGTGGAAAGACAGCTGACAGGAGGAAATAGACCCCACCGGGGCAGGCATGGGCTGGATCCAATAAGTATTTTGGAGACACCCACCAATTACTACAGGCACAACTAAAGAGAGAACACCCCAAGAGTCTGCAAGAGAGGGGGCGGTAGATGACTAGTCAACGGATACCATTGTTTTAGACCCAGGAACGGAAATGACTACGAGGAAGACTAGCACTGAACAAGAACCAGGCACAGCATTATCATCAACATTGGAGAAAAGTCCCAAGGTCTGTTCCTGTGGTTGGAAGAAAATAAACATCTTCACGGGGCTTGAAAATACATCAAGGAAAGAAAGGGTGCATGAGAGAAGGAAAACATGGATCTCGCATTGATAAATACTTCTTGAGAAGTCAATCAAATCAGTCGAATGAAGTCCAGCAACTGGATTCTAACCAAAGTTTGAAGGACATCAGCCGCCCCGAGGAACAAAACTCAAGCACATTGACAGATGCACAGGAAGGTGCAGAGCCTATCCAGCAAAGGAAACCTACAGTGGAAAAGAACATCAGTGGTAGAAAACCTCGGGTGAAATGGCCCGGAACCTCTGAAAAAAAAGAATGGACAATCATAAACTTAGACCTAATCAGCATTCTACATGGACTGAAGGGCACAGTCGGAAGAAAGCTTGACAAGATGCGAGACATCCTCTACAACTATGGGGCAGAACGATATGGAGCAAGAGTCAAAACGGGAAAGGTAGTAGCACCACAATACAAGTCCAGACGGCAGCATGAGATAGAATGCCTGATTCGGGAGAGAAGACACCTTAAGAAGCTGGGGAGGAAGGCTTCAGACAGCGAGAAAGAAGGCATTACCATGAATTGGTTAACGAGGACCCCGACTTAAACAAGTTGAAAAACTTATTTGGGTGCTACCATTTAGTGCTCAATTGTACGGAATATGTACTGAGTAGTGTAATCTACTAATAAAAGTTTCAATCAATCAATCAAAAAACAATCTCCAGGGAAAATCGAAAGCCGGTTAGCAACCCTGAGACAAGCAGAAAA
This sequence comes from Nerophis ophidion, assembly GCF_033978795.1. NCBI lineage: Eukaryota > Metazoa > Chordata > Actinopteri > Syngnathiformes > Syngnathidae > Nerophis > Nerophis ophidion. The sequence goes on along the minus strand of NC_084637.1, from coordinate 21,607,092 downwards.
CCTCAAAAACAGCGGAAAAATAAAGTATGTGCACGATCAAGTTTTTTTCAAGGACCCTTTTAAATTTGTGAAATAATTTTTCACTGAAGAAAAGGGGGAAACTTAAAAAAGTCTAAGCAGGAGCTGGAGAAACATCTGGAAGAAATGTTTGTGGATGAAAAAAATAACATGCAGACAGCTATTCCATTCGACATCCCACCAATTGAACAACCACAACACCAGATGGAAATTAGCCTACTTGGCATCCTTCTACTTCTTCAGGATACCAGAAACCATCACCAACCTTGTCAAGGCATACTTTGAAGATCTGCAGCTCTGTTTTACCACGCCAGACTTCACCACTACTTGGCACCGTATGGAGGTTGGAATAATGTTAGGGTTTACCATCTCTCCGTTGGCCTTCATCATGGCAAAAGAGGTCATTATGCGGGCATCCAAGTGGGTAGATCTATGCTGCCTGTCAAGCTGAAAATCTGGTGCCTCCA
>NC_084637.1:21576607-21601607 GCF_033978795.1 Nerophis ophidion | reverse complement strand
CACTTCAAATTTTGACACACATTTGTTGTTTCATATGTTGACCAGAGGTGGAGCACTTAAAATTTTTACACACACTTGTTATTTCATCTGTTGACCAGAAGGGAAGCACTTCTAATTTTTACACACACTTCTTATTTCATACGTTGACCAGAGGGGGAGCGCTTTGAATTTTTACACACACTTGTTATTACATATGTTGACCTCACACTTTTTACACACACTTATTGTTTCCCCAGAGGGGGAGCGCTTCCAATTTTTACACACACTTGTTGTTTCATATGTTGACCAGAGGGGCAGCCCTTCAAATTCTTACACACACTTGTTATTTCATATGTTGACCAGAAGGGGAGCGCTTTGAATTTCTACACACACTTGTTATTACATATGTTGACCAAACGGGGCACACTTTTTACACACACTTGTTTTTTCCTATGTTGACCAGAGGGGGAGCACTTCAACATTTTCCACACTTTTTGGGACCACCCTCATTTTGATGGATTTCACACTTGTTAATCAATATGTTGACCAGAGGGGGAGCGCTTCAAATTTCTACACACTTGTTATTCCATATGTTGACCAGACGGGACACACTTTTTACACACACTTGTTTTTTCCTATGTTGACCAGAGGGCGAGCACTTCAAAATGTTCCACACTTTTTGGGACCACCCTCATTTTGATAGATTTCACACTTGTTATTCCATATGTTAACCAGAGGGGGAGCACTTTTAATTTTTACACACACTTGTTATTTCATACGTTGACCAGAGGGGAGCGCTTTGAATTTTTACAAACACTTGTTATTACATATGTTGACCAGACGGGACACACTTTTTACACACACTTGTTTTTTCCTATGTTGACCAGAGGGGGAGCACTTCAAAATGTTCCACACCTTTCGGGACCACCCTCATTTTGATAGATTTCATCAAATGAGACATTCTGTATAGGATGCAATGCTTTTTCCCATATTGGGACCATGATTCATGTCCTAACTTGTTCACACCTCCTCATATGGAAGCTACTTTTCCTTGTTGATGTCTCAAAAAGGGCAGAAATACAAGAACACGCACACACACACACACACACACACACACACACACACACACACACACACACACACACACACGGGAAATCGATCACCGGTGATAGTCTGAGAAGTCCAGTATGCTAATGAGCCCGCATGCTAAACGAGTCCATGACACCTTCAACCCTCCCCACCCCTCCCCGGCGAGATATCGGACCCTGAAGGCACCACCCGTCAAACTCACCCCACAGGGCGCCGTCCGCTTTTCCCGCCCCCTCGCGTCTTCTCCCGCTCCAAGAAGGTCGGGAGTGATTCGTCCCTCGCCGAGGGAGCCCAAATGACGGCGGACTCGCTGACAATGTCCTTGCTCGCAGCGTCCCACCCTCCCCGCCTCGGGGGAAACCGGTCCGAGCGGTTGTTCCCTTCAGGAACACAAACGCCAAAGCCCGGGCAAGTTCTCCCTCGATATTCCGGTTCTGCCGAAATCTCACATAACTCGCCCAACCGGTCCTATAAGAGCCGGCGGGAGGATAGTGAGCCGGTTTCAAAAAGAAAGGTAGGAACACCTTGGAAGTACAAACTGTGACAATATTCTGTATCAAACTATTTAAATCTTGCCATTGAGGGAAGAAACTTCTCTAAGGTGCATAAAAGGGCATTTATTAGCACCAAATGGTGGAAAGAAGCCGTTTCCTGATTCTTCAACAGTAAATAGACTGCTCCCAAATGCACCTCATTGTTGTGCAATACTTAAATATTACGGTATAGCGCCGCTAATCGCTAGCTGGCCATGAGAACGCCAATCCCTATCTTGCATCTATACAGCATGCTAAGTGCTGGCTGTCAACAAGACCACCAATCACTATATGGCTACTACTACGCTAATTGCTTACTGGCGACTTGAGCGCTAATTGCTATGTGGCAACTTGACCACTAATCACTATCTAGGAACTAGCATGTTAATTGCTTCCTGACGACTTGAACGGTAAATCTATGTAGCAACCAGACCACTAATCGCTATCTGGGAACTAGCACGCTAATTGCTTACTGACGACTTGAACACTTATTGCTAGCTGGCAACTGGACCACTAATCGCTACCTGGGAACTAGCAAGATAGTTGCTTACTGACGACTTGAACGCTAATTGCTATGTGGCAACTACACCACTAATCGCTACCTGGGAACTAGCACGCTCGTTGCTTACTGACAACCTGAGCGCTAATTGCTATGTGGCAATTAGACCACTAATCACTATCTGGGAACTAGCACGTTAATTGCTTACTGACGACTTGAACGCTAATTGCTATGTGGCAACTAAACCCATAATCGCTACCTGGGAACTAGCACGCTAGTTGCTTACTGACGACTTGAACGCTTATTGCTAGCTGGCAACTGGACCACTAATCGCTATCTGGGAACTACAACGCTACTTGCTTACCGACAACTTCAGCGCTAATTGCTATGTGGCAACTACACCACTAATTGCTATTTAGGAACTAACACGTTAATTGCTTACTGACAACCTGAGCGCTAATTGCCATCTGGCAATTAGACCACTAATCGCTATCTGGGAACTAGCACATTAATTGCTTACTGACGACTTGAACGCTAATTGCTATGTGGCAACTAAACCACCGGGAACTATAACGCTACTTGCTTACCGACGACTTCAGCGCTAATTGCTATGTGGCAACTAGACCCCTAATCGCTATTTAGGAACTAGCATGTTAATTGCTTACTGACGACTTGAACGCTAATTGCTATGTGGCAACTACACCACTAATCGCTACCTGGGAACTAGCACGCCCGTTTCTTACTGACAACCTGAGCGCTGATTGCTATGTGGCAAGTAGACCACTAATCTCTATCTGGGAACTAGCATGTGAATTACTTACTGACGACTTGAACGCTAATTGCTATGTGGCAACTAAAACACTAATCGCTACCTGGGAACTAGCACGCTAGTTGCTTACTGACGACGAGAACGCTAATAGCTAGCTGGCCACGAAAACGCTAATCCCTAGCTTGCATCCATAAGGCATACTAAACGCTAGCTGACAACTAGACCACCAATCACTATACGGCTACTAGTACGCTAATTGCTTACTGAAGACATGGAAGCTAATTGCTATGTGGTAACTAAACCACTGGTTGCTACCACTTAGCTAATTGCTATGTGGTAACTAGACCACTGGTTGCTATGTGGTAACTAGACCACTGGTTGCTATTTGGGAACTAGCACGCTAATTGCTTACTGATGACTTGAACGCTTATTGCTATGTGACAACTAGACCACTAATCGCTATCGGGGAACTAACACATTAATTGCTTACTGACGACTTGAACACTAATTGTTATATGGCAACTAGACCACTAATCGCTACCTGGGAACTAGCACGATATTTGCTTACTGACAACGAGAACGCTAATAGCTAGCTGGCCAAGAGAATACTAATCCCTAGCTTGCATCCATACGGCATACTAATCGCTAGCTGACAACTAGACCACCAATCACTAAGCTGCTACTAGTACGCTAATTGCTTACTGAAAACTTGAATGCTAATTGCTATGTAGTAACTAGACCACGGATCGCTATCTGGGAAATACAACGCTAATTGCTTACTGACGACTTGAGCGCTGATTGCTATGTGGCAACGACGCCACTAATCACTATCTGGGAACTGTCACCCTAATTGCTTACTGACGACTAGAATGCTAATTGCTATGTGGCAACTAGACCACTAATCGCTATCTAAGAACTAGCACGCTATTTGCTTACTGAAGACTTCAACGCTATTTGCTATGTGGCAAATAGACCATTAATCGCTATCTGGGAACTAGCACGCTAATTGCTTAATGACGACAAGAACACTAATAGCTAGCTGGCCACAAGAATGCTAAGCGCTAGCTGACAACTAGACCACCAATTACTCTTTGGCAACTAGCACGCTAATCGCTTACTGACGACTTAAATGCTAATTGCTTACTGACGACTAGAATGCTAATTGCTATGTGGCAACTAGACCACTAATCGCTATCTAAGAACTAGCACGCTATTTGCTTACTGAAGACTTCAACGCTATTTGCTATGTGGCAAATAGACCATTAATCGCTATCTGGGAACTAGCACGCTAATTGCTTAATGACGACAAGAACACTAATAGTTAGCTGGCCACAAGAATGCTAAGCGCTAGCTGACAACTAGACCACAAATCACTCTTTGGCAACTAGCACGCTAATCGCTTACTGACGACTTAAATGCTAATTGCTATGTGGCAACTAGACCACGAATCGCTGTCCGGGGACTAGCACGCTAACTGCTTACTGACGATGACAATGGTAATGCAATGTGGCAACTGGACCACTAATCGCTATTTAGGAACTAAAACGCTACTTGCTTACTGACGCCTTGAGCGCTAATTGCTATGTGACAACTAGACCACTAATCGCTATCTGGGAACTAGCACATTAATTGCTTACTGACGACTTCAACGCTAATTGCTATGTGGCAAGTAAACCACTAATCGCTACCTGGGAACTGGCACGCTAATTGCTTACTGGCGACTAGACTGCTAATTGATATGTGGCAACTAGACCACTAATCGCTATCTGGGAACTAGCACGTTAATTGCTTAATGACGACTTGAACACTAATTGCTATGTGGCAACTAAACCACTAATCGCTACCTGGGCACTAGCACGCTAGCTGCTTACTGACGACAAAAACGCTAATAGCTAGCTGGCCACGAGAACGCTAATCCCTAGCTTGCATCCATACGGCATACTAAGCGCTAGCTGACAATTAGACCACCGATCACTATACGGCTACTAGTACGCTAATTGCTTACTGAAGACTTGAAAGCTAATTGCTATGTGGTAACTAGACCACTGGTCGCTATCTGGGAACTACAACGCTAATTGCTTACTGACGACTTGAGTGCTAATTGCTATGTGGCAACGACACCACTAATCGCTATCTAAGAACTGGCACGCTAATTGCTTACTTGCGAGTAGAATGCTAATTGATATGTGGCAACTAGACCACTAATCGCTATCTGGGAACTAGCACGTTAATTGCTTACTGACGACTTGAACACTAATTGCTTTGTGGCAACTAGGCCACTAATCGCTACCTGGGAACTAGCACGTTAGTTGCTTACTGACGACGAGAACGCTAATAGCTAGCTGGCCACAAGAATGCTAATCCCTAGTTTGCATCCATACGGCATACTAAGCGCTAGCTGACAACTAGACCACCAATCATTAAACTGCTCCTAGTACGCTAATTGCTTACTGAAAACTTGAACGCTAATTGCTATTTGGTAACTAAACCACTGGTCGCTATCTGGGAACTACAACGCTAATTGCTTACTGACGACTTGAGCGCTAATTGCTATGTGGCAACGACACCACTAATCGCTATCTGGGAACTGGCACGCTAATTGCTTACTGACGACTAGAATGCTAATTTCTATTTGGCAACAAGACCACTAAATGCTATCTGGGAACCAGCACGTTAATTGCTTACTAAAAACTTCAACGCTAATTGCTATGTGGTAAGTACACTACTGATCGCTCTCTGGGTACTACAACACTAATTGCTTACTGACGACTTGAGCGCTAATTGCTATGTGGCAACGACACCACTAATCACTATCTGGGAACTGGCACGCTAATTGCTTACTGAGGACTAATCGCTCTCTTGGAACTAAGACGCTAATTGCTTACTGAAGACTTCAACGCTATTTGCTATGTGGCAACTACACCACTAATCGATATCTGGGAACTAGCACGCTAATTGCTTAATGACGACAAGAACACTATTAGCTAGCTGGCCACGAGAACGCTAAGCGCTAACTCACAACTAGACCACCAATCACTATACGGCAACTAGCATACTAATTGCTTTCTGACGACTTGAAGGCTCAATGCTATGTGGCAACTAGGACACTAATTGCTTTCTGATGACTTGAACGCTCAATGTTATGTGGCAACTAGACCACTAATCGCTTTATGGGGACTAGCACGCTAATTGCATACTGACGACAACAACGGTAATTGCTATGTGGCAACAGGACCACTAATTGTTATCCGGGAAATAGCACGCTAATTGCTTACTGACGACGAGAACACTAATAGCTAACTGGCCATGAGAACGCTAAGCGCTAACTGACAACTAGACCACCAATCACTATACAGCAACTAGTACGCTAATTGCTTACTGACGATGAGAGCTGTAATTGCTCGCTGGCAACTGGACCACTAATCGCTACCTGGGAACTAGCACGCTAATTGCTTACTGAAGACTTGAACGCTAATTGCTATGTGGCAACTACACCACTAACCGCTATCTGGGAACTACAACGCTAATTGCTTACTGACGACTTGAGCGCTAATTGCTATGTGGCCACTACACCACTAATCACTGTCTGGGAACTAGCACGCTAATTGCTTACTGATGACAAGAACGCTAATAGCTAGCTGGCCACCAGAAAGCTAGGTGCTAGCTGACAACTACACTACCAATCACTATACGGCAACTAGTACGCTAATTGCTCACTGACCCTTATTACTAGCTGGCAACTGGTCCACTAATCACTATCTGAAAACTATGACGCTACTTGCTTACTGACGACTTGATAGCTAATTGCTATGTGGCAACAAGACCACTAATCGCTATCTGGGAACCAGCACGCTAATTGCTTACTGACAACTTGAACGCTAATTGCTATGTGGCAACCAAACCACTAATCACTAGCTGGGAACTAGCACGCTAATTGCTTACTGAAGACTTGAAAGCTAATTGCTATGTGGCAACCAGACCACTAATCGGTATCTGAGAACTAACACGTAAATCGTTTACCGGCGACTTGAGCACTAATTGCTATGTGGCAACTACATCACTAATAGCTATCTGGGAACTAGCACGCTATTTGCTTGCTGATGACGAGAAATCTAATAGCCTGCTGGCCACGAGAACGCTAATCCCTAGCTTACATCAATACAGCACGATAAGTGCTAGCTGACAATTGGACTACCAATCACTATACGGCAACTTGTACGCTAATTGCTGACTGACGACTTGAGCGCTAATTGCTATGTGGCAACTACACCACTAATCACTATCTGGGAACTACAACGCTAATTGTTTACCAATGACGAGAATGCTAACAGCTAACTGGCCCTGAGAACGCTAAGTGCTTGCTGACAACTACACCACCAATCACTATACGGCAACTATAGCATGCTACGTGCTTACTGACGACAAGAACGGTAATCGCTCGCTGGCAACTGGACCACTAATTGCTATCTGGGAACTAGCACGCTAATTGCTCTTGAACGCTATTTACTATGTGGCAACTAGACCACTAATCACTATCTGGGAACTAGCACGCTAATTGTTTACCAACAATGAGAACGTTAACAGCTAGCTGGTTTTGAGAACGCAAAGTGATTGCTGACAACTAGACCACCAATCAGTGTACAACAATTATAGCATGCTAATTGCTTACTGACGATGAAAACGGTATTTGCCACCTTGCAACTGGACCACTAATCGCTATCTGGGAACTAGCATGCTAATCGCTGGCCGGTAACCAGCATGCTAATTGACACCTGACGACTACAATGCCAATTGTCACCAGGCAATTAGAGTGCTAATCGCTAGCTAAAAACTAAAATGCTAATCCAAGCAGCCACTAGCACTAGCTAATGACAAAAACGCTAATTGCTAGCTTGCAACTGCAACACTAATTGCTAGCTAGAAACTAGAACACTAATTGCTAGCTGACAACTAGAATGCCAATTGCTAGCTGGCAGCTGCAACACTAATTGTTAGCCGACAACTGAAATGCTAATTGCTTGTTGGCAATTAGCACGCTAATAGCTAATTTACAGCTAGAACGTTATTCCAAGATGGCAACTAGAACACTGATGATAACTGACAACTGATGACTACAATGCTAATCCCCACATGGCAACTAAAGTGCTAATCGCTAGCTAAAAATAATTACGCTAATTTAGGCGGCAACTAGAGCACTAATCACGGGCTAAAAACCACAGTAGAATGCTCGTCGCTGGCTGGCAACAAGCACGTTAATCACTAGCTGACGAGGAGAACGTTAATTGCTAGCCGGCAACTGCAACGCTAATTAAAGATGGCAACTAAAACACTAATAGCTAGCTGACAACTAGAATGCTAATCCCTGCCTGGCAACTAGAACACTAATTGCTAGCTGACAACGACAATGCTAATCGCTGGCTGACAACTACAATGCTAATTGCTAGCCGGCAACAACAACGTTAATCCAAGCTGGCAACTAGGACACTAATTGCTGGCTGACAACTAGAATGCTTATCGCTACCTGGAAACTAACATGCTAAATGCTAATTGAAAACAAGAACGCTAATCCAAACTGGCAACTAGAATACTACTGGCTACGAAAAAAGATGAAATGTTAAAAAAAACAAAATAGTCTAATCTAGTTGAAAGATAGAATTTAATAAGGAAAATGTCGTAATGTCACGAGAAATAAGTTGTATAAAATAATAAAAACTTCTAATGTTTGAGAAAAAAGTGGAATCCTTGAAGAAAATGTACAAAAGAGAGAAGTCGTAATTTTACGAGAATAAAGATCTACATTTTACAAGAATAAATGGTAAATGGGTTATACTTGTATAGCGCTTTTCTACCTCCAAGGTACTCAAAGCGCTTTTGACACTATTTCCACATTCACCCATACACACACACATTCACACATTGATGGTGGGAGCTGCCATGCAAGGCCCTAACCACGAACCATCAGGAGCAAGGGTGAAGTGTCTTGCTCAAGGACACAACAGACGCGACGAGGTTGGTAGAAGGTGGGGATTGAACCAGGAGTCCTTAGGTTGCTGGCACGGCCACTCTCCCAACTTCGCCACGCCGTCCCCAGAGAATAGTTTCATTGTTCAAGAAAAAAAGTCGTAATCTTACGAGATCTAAATGGTAATTCTACGAGATGGAAGCAAATATTACACAGGAAGAAACTCAGAACGATACGAGAAAAAAGTCTTCATGTTCAAGAAAAGAGTCGTAATCTTACGAGATTAAAGTGGTTACCTTTTTAGATTGAAGTGGTTATTTTACGGGAATTAAATCTGATTTGCATGATTAAAAAAAAGTGTTATTGTTAAAAGGAACAGTCGTAACTTTTAAGATCGAATTGGTAACTTTGTAAGATTGACACTGTTATTTTACGGAAATAAAGTCGGAATTCACCCGGAATAAAATCCTACCGGTCAAAAAAAAAAAAGTCTACATTTTACAACGATTAATATCAGAATTCTCCGTAAAGAAAGTCTTACTGTTCGAGAAAAAAGTTGTAATCCTACGAAATTGAAGTAGTAACTTTTTTAGATTGAAGTGGTTATTTTACGTGAATTAAGTCAGATTACTATGACCAAAAAAGTGTTTTTTTTTTTTTTTAATTCATTATTTATGAGATTGAAGTGGTTATGTTACGGCTCAGACTCCTGCCACTGCCGCTCATCCGTCTATGCGCTCAGTGAGAGCACCGCGGGCCACTCCTACGGGCGTTCCCTCTCCTCTGCGAGTGCACCTCCGCACGGCTGCAGGAGATCTGCAATCAGCGCACCTGTCTAGGATGAACGCGCTGCCTTCATACGCCCACAATACCTGCCATGCCGTTTCGGAATATAATCTGCTGTTACCTTTGTAAGCACCACATGTCTGGCTTCCATCCCGCGAACTTGCTCTCTCCCTGTGATTTCCTTGTATCCGTTGTGTCTGATGTTCCTTTTGTCTTCCTGCAGCGCTTCCCGTGTTCTACTGTGATCCCCTGTTGTTCTTCCTGCTTCCCGGACTGCCATTGTGGATTCTCGACAAGGACAAGGACCTCTCGACGCCCCTCTCTCGCCCTGGATCATCTGCGTGCCCATCGGACTGTCTTCCTGCCTTGTCTCTCCTCTCGCCCCAACACAACATTAGGTAACACACACTACAGCTAATCACACACAGTCTAACGCCACTCACTCTTGGGTTTTGTCACACACACACCATTCTATAGTTTATTTAGTACTGTTTATTATTATTATGTATATATTTCAACTATATATACAATATCTCATTGAACATTACTCCACCGGTGTCTGTTGCTGTCACCTCCCCTCTGCAAACCATAAAGGGTTATTTTACGGGAATAAAGTTGGAATTCACCCGGAATAAAATCCTTCCGGTCAAGAAAAAAGTCAAAATCTTACAATGATAAATATCGTAATTCTCTGAAAATTAAGTTTTAATGTTGGAGAAAAAAGTTTTAACCTTACTAAATTGAAGTAGTAACTTTTTTAGATTTTAGTGGTTATTTTACGTGAATTAAGTCCGATTTCTATGAGAAAAAAAGTGTTATTGTTAAAAAAAAATTTATGAGATTGAAGCGGTTATTTTACGGTAATGCAGTCGGAATTCACCCGGAATAAAATCCTAACGGTCAAAAAAAAAGTCAAAATCTTACAATAAGAAATATCGTAATTCTCTAAAAATAAAGTCTTATTGTTTGAGAAAAAAGTTGTAATCTTACGAAATCGAAGTAGTAACTTTTTTGGATTGAAGCGGTTATTTTACGTGGATTAAATGTGATTTTGATGAGAAAAAAAGTGTTATTATTAAAAAAAAAAGTCGTAATTTATGAGACTGAAGCGTTTTTTTTTACGGGAATAATGTCGGAATTCAACCAGAATAAAGTCCTTCCGGTCAAGAAAAATGTCAAAATCTTACAAAGATAAATATCGGAATTCTCCAGAAATAAAGTCTCTTTGTTTCAGAAAAAAGATGTAATCTTACGAAATTGAAGTAGTAACTTTTTTAATTTGAAGCGGTTATTTTACGTGAATTAAGTCCGATTTCTATAGGAAAAAAGTGTTTAAAAAAAAAGTCTTAATTTATGTGATTGAAGCGGCTATTTTACTGGTATAAAGTCGGAATGTTTATTATTATTATGTTTATATTTCAACTATATATACAATAACTCATTGAACATTACACCACCGGTGTCTGTTGCCGTCATTTCCCCTCTGCAAACCATAACAGGTTATTTTACAGGAATAAAGTTGGAATTCACTCAGTATAAAGTCCTTCCGGTCAAGAAAAAAGTCAAAATCGTACAATGATAAATATAGGAATTTTCCGAAAATTAACTGCTATTGTTCAAGGGAAAAGTCGTAATCTTACGAGAAAAGATTAAATGTTAAAAGAACAAAACAATTTAATCTAGTTGGAAGATGAAAAAAAAAATTTTGAGAGGTGGAATTTAATGAGGAAAAAAGTCATAATGTTACGAGAAATAAATTGTATATAATAAGAAAAGGTCATAATGTTTGAGAAAAAGTGGATTCCTTGAAGAAAACGTAGAAAAGAAACTAGTCGCAATTTCACGAGAATAAATTTCAACATTTTATGAGAAAAGTTTAAATTTTGAAGAAAAAAGTTGTAATCTTTTGAGAATTTTTAAGAATAAAATAACACTAACTGAGAAGACAATACTATTAACACATTTTCTAAAAGTAATTAGTAATAATAGGAAAATAATGTCATTATGTTGCAAGAAAATATGAATATTACAATATTTTTTCAAAAAATCTTAGTCTAACTCCAATGAAATGATAATGTCACAAGAACAAAATTAAATATTAAGACAAAAATTTAAAATGAAAATGTGTTTTATTTTAGGCGTTATTAGACAAAAATAAAGTTGGAATGTTCCATGAAAAACTTGGAATAATGTGAGCCAATTTTAATTAAGAAAATTTTTTCGTAAAACAAACACTCTTAATGTGAAAAAAAATCAAAAACTCTCTGCATGAAAAGGCCTAATTCAACAAAAATAAAGAGGGAATGTAAAATAGAAAAAAGTCATAAGCTGATGTTCCAGGAGAGTGAATATAATATGAGCCAATTTTCATTTTGGAAGACTATTTAAAAAAATTAAAGATTTAATGTGAAAAAAGTAAAACATTATTCAGATTTAAAAAAAAATGTTTTGGACAGGAATAAAGTTGGAATTGTGTAATGTTCCTTTAGTTTCACTAGAGAGCGTTGTTTCACCTCAACCACACAAGCCAGCGTTTGCGTTGTGGGCGGAGCTTAACCGATGACTCGGAGTGATGGGTGTGTGGTGTTGGGGCAAAGGTGAAAGGTCAAATCTGCCATATATCAATCAGTCACGTGCTAAAAACATCTTTGGTTTCTTGCAGTTTTTATGAACTCATTATTATTACTTTTTTAACTAATCATTATTAATACTTGGTATTATTATTAATCCATTATTATTACATTATTATTATTAGTAATAGTAGTAGTAGTAGTATTATATTAACTCAGCATTTTTATTTTTAACTCATTATCATTATTATTAACCCATTATTATTTTAACTCATTATTATTAGTGAAGTGAATTGAAGTGAATTATATTTATATAGCGCTTTTCTCTAGTGACTCAAAGCGCTTTACATAGTGAAACCTAATATCTAAGTTACATTTAAACCAGTGTGGGTGGCACTGGGAGCAGGTGGGTAAAGTGTCTTGCCCAAGGACACAACGGCAGTAACTAGGATGATTGAAGCGGGAATCGAACCTGCAGCCCTCAAGTTGCTGACACGGCCACTCTACCAACCGAGCTATGCCACCTAGTATTATCATGATTTTAACACATTATTATTATTATTAATAACTCAGGGTTATAATTAAATTATTATTATTATATTATTAGTATTATTATGTTAACACACTATTATTATTTTTAACTCATCATTATTATTAACTAATTTTGATTTTGATTTGTATTATTATTATTATTTAAAGTATTTATTATTATTAATAATTAAATGGGTTGTACTTGTATAGCGCTTTTCTACCTTCAAGGTACTCAAAGCGCTTCGACACTACTTCCACATTTACCCATTCACACACACATTCACACACTGATGGAGGGAGCTGCCATGCAAGGCGCCAACCAGCACCCATCAGGAGCAAGGGCGAAGTGTCTTGCTCAGGACACAACGGACGTGACGAAGTTGGTACTAGGTGGGATTTGAACCAAGGACCCTCGGGTTGCGCACGGCCACTCTACCACTGCGCCATGCCGTCCCTGAGTTCAGTATTCAGTATTATCATTATTATAAACTTTTTTGTTATCGTTTTGTATTATTAAACTCAGAGCAAACACAATGCTTTGTGTGTTTGTGCATGTGCATGTGCATGTGCATGTGCATGTGCATGTGCATGTGTGTGTGTGTGTGTGTGTGTGTGTGTGTGTGTGTGTGTGTGTGCGTGTGTGTGAAGAGAACTACACTGCATACTGTATGAGTGTTAGTTATGTACAAAAGGTCAATGATTAAACATAACATTCTTTTGTTGCTTTATTTGTCAACATGAGATTTCAGAGTATTGCAAACTTCCCTAAAAGTCTTTGGGCGTACCCTGGTGGCTGCATGTGAAAGTGTAACTAATAAATCATTTATGATCCGACAAAAGTGTTATTATGATTAATAATTGCTGCAGGCAGGAAACATTTGAACATTTAGAAAGAGTCGTACAAAAACAAAGACAAAGTTGCAAACTAGGTAGTCCTCTTGTAGGCTGTGGTACTTCTACTATACTATATCATTATACATATTATTACTGTTATACCTATTATTTCTATTATACATGTTATTACTATTATACATGTTATACATTATATTACTATTATACATATTATTACTATTATACATGTTATTACTATTATACATATTAATCAAATCAAATCAACTTTTTTTTATAAAGCACATTTAAGATTTTCCACAGGCGTAGCCAAAGTGCTGTACAATAGGCAGGTTAAAATATAACACAAGAAAAACGAGCAAACACAACACAACACAACACAAACAGAGCACGATAAAAAAAAAAAACATTAATGCACAATAATATTAATATTACTCTTATACTACATGTTATTACTATTATACTGTACATTAAATTAGTATACATATCATTACTATTATACTTATTACTATTATACATATTGTAATACATATTATTACTATTATACATATCTTTACTGTTATACATATTATATACTGAATGTGTGTACATGTATACTTTGTGTGTGTATACTTTGAACTTTGTGTGTGTACTGTGTGTGTATACAGTGTTTGCATTTTTTAAGTGTATACTTTGTAAGTGTACTGTGTGTGTATACTTTGTGTGTATACATTTTATTTGTGTACTTTGCGCGTGTACTGTTGGTGCGCATACTGTGTATACTTTGTGTGTGTACTGTGTGAGAAATTTGTGTATATACACACAAATTTCTCACACAGTACTGTGTCTGTTTATTGCACGTGTATACTTTGTTGGTGTGTACAATGTGTGTGTGTGGGTGTGTACTGTGCATACTGTGTGTATACTTTGTGTGTGTATAATGTGTGTATACTTTGTGCGCATATTGTGTTTATAATTTGTGTGTGTACTGTGGGAATAATTTGTGTGTGTGCTGTGTGTATATTGAATGTGTATACTTTGTGTGCGTACTATGTGTGCATGTACTGTGTGTGTGCACTTTGTGTGAAGACTGTGTGTATACTTTGTGTGTGTATGCTTTGTGAGCATACTCTTTGTATACTTTGTGTGTGTACTGTGTGAATATTTAAATGGTAAATGGGTTATACTTGTATAGCGCTTTTCTACCTTCAAGGTACTCAAAGCGCTTTGACACTATTTCCACATTCACCCATTCACACACACATTCACACACTGATGGCGGGAGCTGCCATGCCAGGCCCTAACCACGAACCATCAGGAGCAAGGGTGAAGTGTCTTGCTCAAGGACACAACAGGCGTGACGAGGTTGGTAGAAGGTGGGGATTGAACCAGGAACCCTCAGGTTGCTGGCACGGCCACTCTCCCAACAGCGCCACGCCGTCCCTATTTAGTGTGTATATACTGTGCATATTGCATGTGTATACTTTTCCAACGTGGATGTTTTTTTTTTTACATGTTTTGTGTTTGTCTTCATTTTAATAAGCTATTGCTAAAAATATATTGTGTTTTATGTATTTATTTTTTTATTTAATATTTCTGTCACCCCAATTCCCCCCGTGGAATTGGTGACTTCCAAGCGGGCAAGGCAGTGTGTGACTAATTGAAGCGCGGCGTCTATTTGAGCGGAGGCCATTAGGAGCGGGAACGTTACTTTCGGAGGCGACGCCTGTCACAGCGCTCCACTCCATTCCACTCGCCACCTCATCACCAGCACCGCAGTGTTTACCCTCCATACTTCTCTAGGCAGGAGAGATTTAGGGCCACCATCATTCCTCCACAGCAGAAAGGCAAACGTCGTTAATTTGCCCAAAGTGTCGGGTTGTGCGCCGCGCAGCCTTGCTCTCCTCCCTCGGACCAGCGTAAACATTTATGTAGCGCTCCTTTTTAAAGACCCTCCGCGCTCTCTTGTAAATCTGCATGCCGCTTTTGATGCCTTATCTGCAGCACGTGTGTGTGTGTGATAGCTACATGATCACTGCTATCTGCAATAACACACGCACACACACACACACACACACAAACGCGCACACACACACACATTACTTCCTATGGTAAATGAATGCAATTGTCTCTTCTGGAGTGCCCTTGAGCACCGAGCCTCCTTGCAGCTGATTTACGACACACACGAGCGTCTCGCTGATTTAAGCTTGGGAGGAACAAGGCCGCTTTTGTGTCCGCCATGTATAAATTCCCAAGAAAGCTTAACACTTATCTGCTCGGCACTCGCTCACTGTGGCACCTTTCATGCGCGAGTACGAGTACCTTATCTTCACTCTCTACATCAAAATGCGCATATTTATATATATATATATATATATATATATATATATATATATATATATATATGTATATATATATATATATATATATATATATATATATATATATATATATATACATATATATATATATGTACAAACCTAGTTTCCATAGGAGTTGGGAAATTGTGTTGGATGTAAATATAAACGGAATACAATTATTTGCAAATCCTTTTCAACCCATATTCAATTGAATGCACAACAAAGACAAAATATTTGATGTTCAAACTCATTAAACTTTGTTTTTTTTGCAAATAATAATTATCTTAGAATTTAATTGCTGGAACACGTGCCAAAGTAGTTGGGAAAGGGCATGTTCACCACTGTGTTACATCACTTTTTCTTTTAACAACACTCAATAAACGTTTGGGAACTGAGGAGACACATTTTTTAAGCTTTTCAGGTGGAATTCTTTCCCATTCTTGCTTGATGTACAGCTTAACTTGTTCAACAGCCCGGGGTCTCCGCTGTCATATTTTAGGCTTCAAAATTTTCAGTGGGAGACAGGTCTGGACTAAAGGCAGGCTATTTTATTATGAACCACGCTGTTGTAACAAGTGGTGTGACATTGTGTTGCCAAAATAAGCAGGGGCGTCCATGATAACGTTGCTTGATTGGCAATATATGTTGCTCCAAAACTTGTATGTACCTTTCAGCATTAATGGTGCCTTCGCAGATGTGTAAGTTACCCATGCCTTGGGCACTAATTCACCCCCATACTATTACAGATGCTGCTTTTGAACTTTACGCCTATAACAATCCGGATGGTTCTTTTCCTCTTTGGTCCCGAGGACACAAATGTCCATAGTTTCCAAAAACAATTTGAAATGTGAATTCATCAGACCACAGAACACTTTTCCACTTTGCATCAGTCCATCTTAGATGATCTCGGGCCCAGACAAGCCGGCGGCATTTCTGGATGTTCTTGATAAATGGCTTTTGCTTTGCATGATAGAGCTTTAACTTGCACTTACAGACGTAGCGACAAACTTTATTTAGTGACAGTGGTTTTCTGAAGTTTTTCTGAGTCCATGTGGCGATATCCTTTAGAGATTGGTGTCGGTTTTTGATACAGTGCCGTCTGAAGGCATCGAAGGTCACGGTCATTCAATGTTGGTTTCCGGCCATGCCGCTTACTTGGAGTAATTTCTCTGATTCTATGAACCTTTTGATGATATTATGGACTGTAGATGTTGAAATCCCTAAATTTCTTGCAATTTCACTTTGAGAAACGTTGTTCTTAAACTGTTTGACTATTTGCTCACGCGGTTGTGGACACATGGGTGCACATTTTTAGGGAAGCTGTTTTTATACCCAATCATGGCACCCACCTGTTCCCAATTTGCCTGCACACCTGTGGGATGTTCCAAATAAGTGTTTGATGAGCATTCCTCAACTATATCAGTATTTATTGCCACCTTTCCCAACTTCTTTGTCACGTGTTGCTGGCATCAAATTCTATAGTTAATGATTATTTGGAAAAAAAAATTAATGTTTATCAGTTTGAACATCAAATATGTTGTCTTCGTAGCATATTCAACTGAATATGGGTTTGTATTTACATCTAACACGAATTCCCAACTCATATGGAAACAGGGTTTGTGTGTATATATATATATATATCTATATATGTATATATATATATACACATATATAGGGCTGGGTGATATGGCCTTTTTTTAATATCTCGATATTTTAAGGCCATATCGCAATACACGATACAGTATATCTCGATATTTTTTACCTTGGCCTTGAATGAACACTTGATACATATAATCACACCAGTATGATGATTCTATGTGTCTACATTAAAACATTCTGCATTAATATATGCTCATTTTAAACTTTCATGCAGAGAAGGAAATCACAACTAAGTCAATTGACCAAAACAGTATTTATTAAACAGTTATTAAGCAATGGCACAAACGTTCATGTTATTTCCAAAACAAAAAGTGCAATATTGTCAGAGACATGTTAAGTGTCAAATAAAAATGAGCTGCATAATAAGAAATCAAATAGTATTCGTCCTTCGCTATGTGGTAGGTTACTACGGACGTTAATAAATTCTGTTGTTGACTAGTTTTTTCATACGGTGTTGATCTATCAATTAATCAATCAATGTTTATTTATATAGCCCCAAATCACAAATGTCTCAAAGGACTGCACAAATCATTACGACTATGACATCCTCGGAAGAACCCACAAAAGGGCAAGGAAAACTCACACCCAGTGGGCAGGGAGAATTCACATCCAGTGGGACACCAGTGACAATGCTGACTATGAGAAACCTTGGAGAGGATCTCAGATGTGGCCAACCCCCCCCTCTAGGGGACAGAAAGCAATGGATGTCGAGCGGGTCTAACATGATAATGTGAAAGTTCAATCCATAGTGGCTCCAACACAGCCGCGAGAGTTCAGTTCAAAGCGGATCCAAGACAGCAGCGAGAGTCCCGTCCACAGGAAACCATCCCAAGCAGAGGCGGATCAGCAGCGTAGAGATGTCCCCAACCGATACACAGGCGAGCGGTCCGTCCTGGGTCTCGACTCTGGACAGCCAGTACTTCATCCATGGTCATCGGACCGGACCCCCTCCACAAGGGAGGGGGGGACATAGGAGAAAAAAGAAAAGAAACAGCAGATCAACTGGTCTAAAAAGGAGGTCTATTTAAAGGCTAGAGTATACAGATGAGTTTTAAGGTGAGACTTAAATGCTTCTACTGAGGTAGCATCTCGAACTGTTACCGGGAGGGCATTCCAGAGTACTGGAGCCAGAACGGAAAACGCTCTATAGCCCGCAGACTTTTTTTGGGCTCTAGGAATCACTAATAAGTCTTTTGAACGCAGATTTCTTGCCAGGACATATGGTACAATACAATCGGCAAGATAGGATGGAGCTAGACCGTGTAGTATTTTATACGTAAGTAGTAAAACCTTAAAGTCACATCTTAAGTGCACAGGAAGCCAGTGCAGGTGAGCCAGTACAGGCGTAATGTGATTAAACTTTCTTGTTCTTGTCAAAAGTCTAGCAGCTGTAATCTTTTAATGCTGGACATGGGGAGACCCGAAAATAATACGTTACAGTAATCGAGACGAGACGTAACAAACGCATGGATAATGATCTTGGCGTCTTTAGTGGACAAAACGGAGCGAATTTTAGCGATATTAAGGAGATGAAAGAAGGCCGTTTTAGTAACGCTTTTAATGTGTGACTCAAAGGAGAGAGTTGGGTCGAAGATAATACCCAGATTTTTTACCGAGTCCCCTTGTTTTATTATTTGGTTGTCAAATGTTAAAGTTGTATTATTAAATAGAGGTCGGTGCCTAGCAGGACCGATAATCAGTATTTCCGTTTTTTTGGAAATCTGGAAATGTTTGCTCGGCATTTTGATGGTGTGGGCGTGTGGCACTGAACGGAGATGTTGACATGCGGAGTAATCACTCTTCATTCTCTAACAGGTGACTTTTCAAATGATGCTACATATTAGCAGTACGGTATGGCGTAGTGGGTAGAGCGACCGTGCCAGAAACCTGAGGGTTGCAGGTTCGCTTCCCACCTATGGACATCAAAGTCGCTGCCGTTGTGTCCTTGGGCAGGACACTTCACCCTTTGCCCCCGGTGCCACTCACACCGGTGAATGAATGATGAATGAATGATTGGTGGTGGTCGGAGGGGCCGTAGGCGCAAACTGGCAGCCACGCTTCCGTCAGTCTACCCCAGGGCAGCTGTGGCTACTGATGTAGCTTACCACCATGAGGTGTGAATGAATGATGGGTTCCCACTTCTCTGTGAGCGCTTTGAGTATATAACAATAGAAAAGCGCGATATAAATCTAATCCATTATTATTATTATTATTATTATAGCAACGCTTTTGGCCCACACTTGACAAATTACGGTTGTCTGTGCGACATATTCCCACTTGAAGCCAAACCTCCGCCAGATGATGGACCCCCTGCTATTTTTTTGGGCATTAATTGTTCTTCCATTTGTGATCAGTTTCGCACCTTTTCTCTCTTGTAATGTCACTCGCAACGATCCGCTCCGCACCACCTGCCTCAGCTAACGTTAGCCCTGCTGCTACCTCTCTGCTCGGCAAGGAAGTATGACTCTACACGCGCGACAGTATGTGAGGTATGTAAGAAGGTGGTTTTGTTTTACGTCTCTGTGAGAAGGAGAGACGAGAAGGACTGTACACCTGTAGTGTAATGCCCGCAGCTAAAAGCATCTGCGTGAGAACGTATGATCGAATATTACGATATAGTCATTTTCTATATCGCACCGAGGCAAACCCGCAATATATCGTTTATATCAATATATCGCCCAGCCCTAGTGAGAACGTATTATCGAAGATCACGATATAGTCATTTTCTATATCGCACAGAGACAAACCCGCGATATGTTGTGTATATTGATATATCGCCCAGCCCTATATATATATATATATATATATATATATATATATTAGGGCTGGGCAACGATTAAAAATTTTAATCGAAGTTAATCGCACTATTTCTCCGATTAACCGCGATTAACTGCATTGTATACGCAAAGCCCAATAATGAATTCAAAAGTAGTGTGTAATGCACCTTTATTGGAATATTCTCCCACATGAACAAAAGCGCCAAAACATTTGCTGTGCAAACACAATTTAAATCAGTCCTTGTTAAACAGTAGCAGTTAAATAGCATATTTTATGAAACTCAACTCAAAAAATGTAAATACAAACATTTAAGCTTATTGCCACTGCCAGGGTATTTAAGTTATCCTGTTTGTTATGGAAAATAAATATAATCTACATACAAATCTCTGAGCCACAATCATAACATCTGAACAGGCAATTTCTGAGGTAACAGCAGAAACATTTTTTTTTATCAGGGTCTTATGTTTAAAAAACCAATATTATAGGTAGTGGGCTGTTTTAGGGAATTTTTTATCAAATTATCCGTAGTAGCAATATTAATAATGTTGTGTTTATTCTGCGTAGTGCACTTAAAGTAATTATGACCATATCTAGGAATTGACATGATGGGAATTTTCCGATTGTTTGCTTGGTGCTTTGATAAACTGAACGCATATACATGGTACTATTTGTGATGTTATGAGCCAGGGAAAAAAAGAACTACCCTACCCAGCATGCAACAGGAGTGACGAGCATGCGCGGTAGCCCGGTATAGGTTGTGTGTCGCCATGACGGCATCTTGTATGTTGTGATATGCACGCTCTGAAAGCAAACATTCAGAACTCAGCCAACACTCCTCGTCTCTATTATTCATAAATAGACAGACAACACATATACTCCGCTGCTTCACAGGCCGCTGGATGTAGCCGGCAAAGTATTCCCATGCTAGCTAGCCGGTCTAGCAAGCACGCGTCATTCAGTCCAAAACGGCCCGATCTATCCACATTCAGAATTGTCTGGCGGTTGTAAGTGATCCCGGAGTGACCACGCTGTAAGCCAGCCATGAAATTTGCAGAATTGTCCGGTATTTTTGCCAAATGTTCCATCTTTACCAAGAGCCCCTCGACGCCGAAGTACATCTGGGAGATGCCATCTTGTTAAGAAAAGGCGTTAACAAAATAAAAGCATGTAAACAACATACGCAAATGTGCGATAAAATAATTGTCGGCGTTAATAGATTGATGAATTAACTCGTAATTAACGCATTAATTTGCCCACCCCTAATATATATATATACATATATATATATATATATATATATATATATATATATATATATATATATATATATATATATATATATATATATAAAAGTATATATATATACATATATATATATATATAATATATATATATATATATATATATATATATATATATATATCTTGATTGGATTATCCCGAGGATAGTGCTCGATACCGTGGTACAGCGCAATATGTAGGTGTGGGAAAAATCACAAGACTAATTCATGTCTACAGAACTGTTTCATGAGGGGTTCCCTCAATCATCAGGAGATTTTAATGGAAGCATTCACATACAATGGTTTATATAGGGCACAGAGTGGGTGGGTACAGGCAGGCGTAGGGGCGTGGTGATTGGCTCATGTGTTACCTACTGATGTCTGTAAGCACCCTCTGTTGAGAGGGCAATCAGGTTTCTTACGACAGTTACATTCCTTATTGGTTTCATAGTCGTTTAGTCTGGGGGTGGGCAGTCCTTTTGCAATTTTTCTTGTTGAATATTTTTCTTAGGGTGTTGCCTTTGGGGAAGTGTTTGTCGATCAGAGTGAGGAACTTGTGGGCGATATTGGTTGAGACGATTTTGCTGAATGGCAGATTGTACCAGATGATGTTGTTTCGTTTTCTGCTCTTTTTTGGTTGGTTTCCTGGAGTGGGTTCAAAGGTGAGGGTGAAGTTGTATCCGCTTTCATCAAGTGCTTTCTGGTACGGGGGGGTTGCTTGGTTGAATTCAGCTTTGCTAGATGACAATTGCAAAAGGACTGCCCACCCCCAGACTAAACGACTCTGAAACCAATAAGGAATGTAACTGTCGCAAGAAACATGATTGCTCTCTCAACGGAGGGTGCTTACAGACATCAGTCGTTTACCAAGCAAAGGTAACACGCAAGGACATTAACACATCCGACACATACGTAGGATTAACTGAAGGAGCGTTCAAAACAAGATGGAATAATCACAACGCCTCCTTTAGAAACCAGACTTTGCGGAATTCTACAGAACTCAGCAAACACATTTGGAACCTCAAAGACAATAATGTTGAATATTCAATAACATGGCAAATTCTTGCATCCAGCACACCTTACAACAGTGGTAATAAAAGATGCAACCTATGCTTAAAAGAGAAACTGTTTATTATATATCATCCAGAGCTGTCATCTCTCAAAAAGCACAGTGAAATCATCTCAACATGCCGCCAAAGACGAAAACACCTCCTAGGTAACACATGAGCCAATCACCACGACCCTACGCCGGCCTTACCCACCCACTCTGTGCCCTACATAAACCATTGTATGTGAATGCTTCCATTAAAATCTCCTGATGATTGAGGGAACCCCTCATGAAACAGTTCTGTAGAGATGAAGTAGTCTTGTGATTTTTCCCACACCTACATATATATATATATATATATATATATATAATTTTTTTCCCACACCTACATATATATATATATATATATACATGTAGGTGTGGGAAAAGTCATAAGACTACTTCATCTCTACAGAACTGTTTCATGACATATATATATATATATATATATATATATATATATATATATATATATATATATACATACATATATATATATATTATTTATTTATTTATTTGTAAAAATACTTTAGTCTAGGCGGTGGCCCTAACAACTAAGCGCTGCGGGAAACCCCAATATATACATAAATATATATATATATATATATACACACATGTATATATATATCTATATATGTAGGTTTGGGAAAAATCACAAGACTACTTCATCTCTACAGAACTGTTTCCTGTTTCATGAGGGGTTCCCTCAATCCTCTCCTGATGATATTGCGCTCTACCACGGTATCGAGCACTATTCTCTTGATAATCCAATCAAGACATATATATATATATATATATATATATATATATATATATATATATATATATATATATATATATATATGTAGGAGATGATTGAGGGAACCCCTCATGAAACAGTTCTGTAGAGATGAAGTAGTCTTGTGATTTTCCCACTCCTACATATTGCGCTCTACCACGGTATCGAGCACTATTCTCTGGATAATCCAATCAAGACATATATATATATATATATATATATATATATATATATATATATATATATATACATATATATATATATATACATATATATATATATATATATATATATATATATATATATATATATATATATATATATATATATATATATATATATATATATATATATATATATATATATATATGTTTGTATATACAAACCCCAAAACCAGTGAAGTTGGCACGTTGTGTAAATGGCAAATAAGAACTAAATACAATAATCAACATCTATTCAATTGAATAGACTGCAAGGACAAGATACTTAATGTTCGAACTGGTAAACGTTTTGCAAATATTATCCAAACAGGCTAATTGGGAACAGGTGGGTCCCATGATTGGGTATAAAATCAGCTTCCATGAAATGCTCAGTCATTCACAAACAAGGAATGGGTCGAGCGTCACCACTTTGTCAACAAATGTTTGAGCAAATTGTCCAACAGTTTAAGAACAACATTTCTTAATGAGCTATTGCAAGGAATTCAGGGATTTCACCATCTACAGTCTGTAATATCATTAAACGAGTCACAGAATCTGGAGAAGTTAGTGCACGTGAGCGGCAATGCCGTGACCTTCAATCCCCACAGGCGGTACTGTATCAAAAAGTGACATCAGTGTGTAAAGGATATCACCACATGGGTTTAAAAAACCACTGTCAGTAACTACAGTTGGTCGCTACATCAGTAAGTGCAAGTTAAAATTTTACCATGCAAAGCAAAACCCATTCATCAACAACACCCAGAAACACTTCGCTGGGCCCAAACTCATCTCAGATAGACTGATGCAAAGTGGAAATGTGTTCTGTGGTCTGAAAAGTCTACATTTCAAATTTGGAAACTGTGGACGTGGTGTCCTCCAGACCAAACAGAAAAAGAACCATCCGGATTGTTCTAGGTGCAAAGTTGAAAAGCCAGCATCTGTAATGGTATGGAGGTGTATTAGTGCCCAAGGAATGGGTAACTTACACATCTGTGAAGACACCATTAATGCAGTAAGGTACATAGAGGTTTTGGAGCAATATATGTTGTCATCCAAGCAACGTTATCATGGACGCCCTTGCTTATTTCAGCAAGACAATACCAAGCCACTTGTTACAACAGCGTGGCTTCATAGTAAAAGAGTGCGGGTACTAGACTGGCTTGCCTGTAGTCCAGACCTGTCTCCCTTTGACAATGTGTGGCGCATTATGAAGCCTAAAATACCACAACAGAGACCCCGGACTGATGAACAACTTAAGCTGTACATAAAAAAAGAATGGGAAAGAATTCCACCTGAAAAGCTTAAAAAATGTC
>NC_084637.1:21474107-21571607 GCF_033978795.1 Nerophis ophidion | reverse complement strand
CCAAGTACTCAAGTGTAAAACCCACCATCAAAACAGAACAATAATATTGTCACTTAAATAAAATAAAGGCTACAGTATTCAAAGTTTTAAATAAAGCAGCATACAGGAAAAATAAAATTATGGTACCAAGTACTCTATAAAACCATCAAAACAATAATACTGCAGCAAACACAACCCCAAATGCAACTCAAACCCACTCATCATCCTCCTCCTCCTCCTCCTCCTCCCCTTCTTCCTCCTCCTACCCTTCTTCCTCCTCCTCATCCTCCCCCTCCTCTCCCTCACCCCCCTCATCATCATCTTCCTCCTCTTCAATCACAGGTTCATTGAGGAACTGCTGTTCCTCATTTTTCTCGTTCTCTTCCTGAACCACAGCACCACCCTGCTGTCCAGCCCTCAACAGCATCTCTCTACCTGCCTGACATGGCTGTCCCTCCTTGAGGCAGTAAATGAGCTGGTCCTCACTCCCATCAGCTGCCACCGTCAGCCCACACACATTGCAGAATACCAGAAAGCAACAATCAGCTATGGCTACTGTTTGCGACAGACGCACACACACACATACACACCGCCAGCCAGCCTACCTTGAATGAGTTGATCAGTGTACCGATCCAGACCATCCCAGGCTCCCAGGACCCAGTTGACCAGGAGGCGGCGGGAAGGGGCTCTCAGGTTCTCAGGTTAGTGTAGGTCTTGTCTTTATCACCAGCCATCCAGTTATCATAGTAGTCACGGAGCTACGCTTTGAAAGGGCCATTCCACACAACATCGGGGGCCTGCAGGTACTTTGTGCAACCTCCAGATATAACAGCCATTGTAAGGTTGTAGCCCCTTTTGAGCTCTGCCTTTGTGGCCTCGCTGATATGGCATCGGTACGAGTCCCATGAAAGTAGCCTCGGTCCGAAGTGAAATTTCCCCACTGCCCTAAGGAGCCAATCCTTTGTCAGGTCGTCATTAAACCAGCCATTCATGGAGGAAGCTATGATCACCCCGTTGATGCTCTGCATAGCCTTTACATCCCGGACAGCACCTTTAAACACAATATAAGGCTCTAGCTTTGTCCCGTCTGCTTTGGCTGCAAGAGCCACCGTGACGCGTGCCTTCTCGTGGCCGGTGGTTTTGAGGCAGATGGAGCGGGCGCCCCTCTCATTGACCGTACTAAAATCAACCATGTCAAACCAGACGGCTGTTTCATCCATGGCGATGATATTCTTGGGCTGGATTTTCTTGGCCTCTATCTGTTTAGTAGAGAAAACGAGGAAGTTGACAATCTTCTTGACGGGAGGGTCCTTCTGTGCAGCAGTTGTTCTCCTCCTGAGGGTAAAGTTGTTCCGACGCAGGAATCGATTTACCCAGCCACTCCCACTCGTTGCACCAAACACCACCCCGATGTCTCTCGTGTCACTTGCAGTGGCATACAACTCATTGACCTTAATGCGGGTCATTTTGCGGGACACACGGTGATTCAGTCCACGAACGTGATGTATCCAATGACACAAATTAGCATCAAGCTCGTCGCTCACTTTCTTCCTACCTCCGCCAGATTAGCGAGCCTGTTTTCCATCGATTGCCGACTGAGATACAGTAGTAGTTCTCCCTTTTTTTGTTTCCATTCGCTTACACGTTTTGGGTCAACGTTAAACTGCCTGGCCGCTGCCAAACCAGAATTCTGCTCCGCATACTTCACAACCGTTAGCTTGAACTTTAAGTCAAACTTTCTGTTCTTCTTTCCCCTTAAGGTATTCCAGTCCATCAGTTGAGGTGTACCGCTATACATGGGCTGTTACTAGGAAGAGGCGTTTAATTCACAAAATGGGCTCAGACCCCGGACGACTATTAGGACATGGGCGGTTATTTGCTCAAGGGCGTTTACTTGGTAATATACGGTGTATATAAGTACTTATATTAATATATGTATGTATATATATATAGATATATATATATATATATATACATACAGTGTGTGTATATACAATATATATATATATATATGTATGTGTATATATATATATATATATATATATACAGTGTGTGTGTGTGTGTGTAAATCAATCAATCAATGTTTACTTATATAGCCCTAAATCACTAGTGTCTCAAATATATGTATATATACACTGTGTGTGTGTTTATAAATATATATATATATATATATATATATATACATATATATATATATATATATATATATATATGTATATGTATATATATATATATATATATATGTATATATATATATATATATATATATATATATATATATACTGTACATACAACCCTGTTTCCACATGAGTTTGGAAATTGTGTTAGATGTAAATATAAACGGAATACAATGATTTGTAAATCATTTTCAACCCATATTCAGTTGAATATGCTACAAGGACAACATATTTAATGTTCAAACTGATAAACCTTTTTTTTTTTTGCAAATAATCATTAACATTGAGTTTGATGCCAGCAAAATGTGACAAAGAAGTTGGGAAAGGTGGCAATAAATACTGATAAAGTTGAGGAATGCTCATCAAACAGTATATATAGACATATATATACTCACAGTATATATACATATATACACACAAAGTCTATATATATATATATATATATATATATATATCCATCCATCCATTTTCTACCGCTTATTCCCTTTCGGGGTCGCGGGGGGCGCTGGCGCCTATCTCAGCTACAATCGGGCGGAAGGCGGGGTACACCCTGGACAAGTCGCCACCTCATCGCAGGGCCAACACAGATAGACAGACAACATTCACACTCACATTCACACACTAGGGCCAATTTAGTGTTGCCAATCAACCTATCCCCAGGTGCATGTCTTTGGAAGTGGGAGGAAGCCGGAGTACCCGGAGGGAACCCACGCATTCACGGGGAGAACATGCAAACTCCACACAGAAAGATCCCAAGCCTGGATTTGAACCCAGGACTGCAGGACCTTCGTATTGTGAGGCAGACGCACTAACCCCTCTGCCACCGTGAAGCCCGCTATATATATATATATATATATATATATATATATATATATATATATATATATATATATATATATATATATATATATATATATATATACATACACACACACACACACACATTTTACTAAATAGAAGTGTTGGTTACTTCTGTTGCCTTATTTGTATTTGACTTTATTTAATGATCGTGTAGACTTTTACTAAACAAAACCAGTTTGCTTCTAAGTAATAGAATAGAAAGTACTTTATTTATCCATGGGGGAAATTCAGCATCACAGTTTGCTCACAATTAAAAATTAAAAACACTTGGGTATTTTTTTACATGTGGATAATATAAATACCGTCTATTATACAGCATTATTCACATGCGAATAATATAAATATTATACCTTCAAGTATAGTGAAAAAGGAACTTATGCATTATACAGTCTGATGGCTGTCGGTATGAAGAACTTGCTGTGTCGTTCCTTGTTGCATTTTGGGAATTCTGAGCCTCTCACTGAACGTGCTCATTCTCTCCGCCAGGTCTGAGTGTAGTGGGTGGGAGGTGTTGTCCATAATGGCTAGGAGCTTTACTAGACTTCTCCTCTCTGACACCAACGCCAGAGAGTCTAGCTCCAGTCAAACCACCTTACTGGCCGTCCTTACCAGCTTGTCCAGCCTGTTTGCGTCCCTTGCTTCCAGTCCACCGCCCCAGCAGGCCACGGCGTACAAGAAGGCGCCTGCCACCACCAACTCGTAGAACATCTTCAACATCTTTGTACAGATGTTGAAGGATCCCAGCCTCCTGAGGATGTAGAGGCGGCTCTGACTCTTCTTGTAGAGTGCCTCAGCGTGTTTTGACCCATTCAGTTTGTTGTCGATGTTTACTCCGAGGTATTTATAATCCTCAACCATGTCCACATAGACCCCCTGATGGAAACAGGGGTCGCCTGACTACTCCTCCTCATTCCCAGGTCCACAACCAGCTCCTTGGTCTTCGTCACATCAAGCTGGAGGTGGTTCTTTCCACACCACGTGGCAAAGTCCTCCACCAGTGCCCTGTATTCCTCCTCATCATAATCTTTAATACACCTCACCATCGCAGAGTCATCAGAAAACTTCTGAAGGAGGCAGGACTCTGACTGAGTGGAAATCGTTGGTATAGATCAGGGGTGTCAAACTCAAATACAGAGTGGGCCAAAATTTTAAACGGAACAAAGCCGCAGGCCAAGGTTGAAGAAATTAACCTTTTAATAAGGACTCAAACAATATTTGCATTAAATATTGAACAGGCAAGGCTTATATAACTTTAGTGACATGCAAAATCCAGTTTCAAATAATAATAATAATAATTAAAAAAAAAATCAATGGCATATCAAATAAAATTTAAATAAAAATGGTATGCCTTTTTTTCTATTTGCAATTTCCTGGGGTAAATGTCAAATTTTTTCCACAGGCTAATAATAAATTTGAAAATAAAATACCAATAATGAATGAACCAAACATTCAAGCTTTGAAGTAGCAAGAGAAAATGCATGAAAACGTTAATTATTGGTCAGTTTGCTGGAAGTTTCCCAGAAGAGTTAGTGCTGCAAGGGCTACTGGGTATTATTTCTGTTGTGTTACGGCGCGGATGTTCACCCGATATGTGTTTGTCATTCTTGTTTGGTGTGGGTTCACAGTGTGGTGCATATTTGCAAAAGTGCTAAAGTTGTTCATACGGACACCCTCAGTGTGACCTTTATGACTGTTGACCAAGTATGCCTTGCATTCACTTGTGCGTGTGTGTGTGTGTTAAAGCCACAAATATTATGTGACACGCTGTTAGTATGGAGGAAAACCGGACGTGACGACAGGTTGTAGAGAACGCTAAAGGCAGTGCCTTAAATGCACTCCCCCAATATAGTTGTCCATGTGGAAATCGGTAGAAATTCGGGAGAATGGTTGCCCCGGGAGATTTTCGGGAGGAGCACTGAACTTTGGGAGTCTACCGGGAAAATTAGGAGGGTTGGCAAGTATGAGTATTAGCGGTGAATGCGGTGTTACAGCTAAATTGATATTACCTCAAGGGCCAAATTAAATTACACGGCGGGCCAGATTTGGCCCGCGGGCCAGAGTTTGACACCCATGGTGTAGCTGGTGAAGAGGAAGGGTGAGATGACTGTCCCCTGCGGATCCACGGTGTTGCTGACCACTATGTCGGACACACAGTCCTGGAGTCGCAAGTACTGTGGTCTGTTAGTCAGGTAATCAAGAACCTAGGACACCAAGGGTGCCTCCACCTGCATCCTCTCTAACTTCACATCCAGTAGCCGTATAGTATCCAAAGGACTGGAGAAGTCAAAAAACATGAACCTCACACTGCTCGCAGGCTTGTCTAGGTGGGTGTGGGCTTGGTTCAGCAGGTAGATGACCGCGTTCTTCACTCCCAGGTAGGGCTGGTAGGCGAACTGGAGTGGGTCGAGGTGGGGCTTGATCGTCGGGTGGCGTTGTTCCAGGACCAACCTCTCCATGGTCTTCATGATATGGGAGTTTAGAGCCACCTGCCTGTAGTCCTTGTAGCTCTATATCATGGGTCGGCAACCTAAAATGTTGAAAGAGCCATATTGGACCAAAAATACAGAAACAAATATGTCTGGAGCCGCAAAAAAATAAAATCCATATTACATACAGATAGTGTCATGAGATATACATTGAATTATGAGGACTTAAAGGAAACTAAATGAGCTCAAATATAGCTACAAATAAGGCATAATGATGCAATATGTACATACAGCCAGCCTAAATAGCATGTTAGCATCAATTAGCTTGCAGTCTTGTAGTGACCAAATATGCCTGATTAGCACTCCACACAAGACAATAACGTCAACAAAACTCACCTTTGTGCATTCATGCACAACGTTAAAAGTTTGGTGGAGAAAATGAGACGGAAAAAGAAGTGGCATAAAACACGTCTTAGAAAGTCGGACAAAGTTGTACATGTAAACAAACTACGGTGAGTTCATGGACCGCCAAAATTAGTAGGACAAAATGGCCCTCGCCAAAATACTCGAATCAGTGAAGCATGTTGAATAAAAACAGTGTTTTATAACAATTAGGGAGGTTTGTGTCATGTTTGTCCTTCGACAGAAACTATATTAAACAAAAAAATATTTATTTTTTATTTTTTTCCCCTCATCTTTTTCCATTTTTCATACATTTTTGAAAAAGCTCCAGAGAGCCACTAGGGCAATGCTAAAGAGCCGCATGCTGCTCTAGAGCCACATGCTGCTCTAGAGCTGCGGGTTGCCGACCCTCGCTCTATATGAATATATATCAGAGCTGTTTATCTATTTTATGGAGGAATGTAGTTAATCATAGAGCTAGCACTCAATGTTATTAAAAATTATTGAATGGAGAATCGTTTTGAATGGAATTGTTACCCCCAAGAATTAAATCCAACCTTGTAGCGCCTAGGGATTTACAGCTCTAGTATATAATAGGGGTGTCAAAAAAAAGATTTTGGAATGAATCATGATACTTATTTGTAATGGTTATTAATACATTTTAAAAAATATCTTTTTTTTTTTAATCTGTCCTGTCCAGCCACTCATACGAATCATATTGTTGATGTGGATGATCTATTGTACACATTTACTTTAGAAAAGTGAAGTGATGGATACTTCTATAAGCCACACCCACAAAATATTAGAAGAAAATACATGTTTCCACCGACCAAATTTCAGAGAAAAAAAATATGTTTCCACTTATTAGCAACACCCATAAAATTTTAGAAAAAAATAATTGTTTCCATATATTAGCCGCATTGGACAATAACTCGCAGATATATCAGTTGTGAAATGAGTTATTGTTATGGCGGGGTTGCAGTTTATTGCGCGGTTCGTTCTACCGAGATGAAAACGGGCGACTCCAGACAGGACTTGCAGGGAGGAAAATTATTTAATCTTGAAAAAAACTCAGAAAACAAACCGACGGAACAAGGTGCCGATTGCACTTGAAGCTAAAAACTTAGCATGGGCTCGGAGATAAGCAAAACTTACGTAACAGGAGCGTGACGCAAACAAAGAAGCCAGACCGACTGACTGGCAAAAGCAGGCTTAAATAATGTCTCTGATTAGAAACAGGTGAGCGTCCCGAACACAAGAGGCAGGCGAAATAATACATAGCCATGGTAACAAACTCAGAGGTGCACAAACAGGAATTAAAGGAGTCCAAAACTAACAAAACACAAAACATGATCCGGACCACGGATCAAAGACCATTATTTACACAGAAATATTATTTAAATTATTACTTTTTAATAACACTGGGTGCCAGATCTATGATTAACTACATTCTCCATAAAGTAAGCCATGATACACACACATACATGTGTGTATATATATATACATATATATATATATATATATATATATATATATATATATATATATATATATATATATATATATATATATATATATATATATATATATATATATATATATATATATATATATATATATGTATATATATGTATGTATGTATGACCCGAGCGAGTCCTGGCCAGTATCACCAGAGAGGCTGGTATCGTGTTTAATGGATATGGAACCGATCAAACCGTACATTATCGCTGGGTGTCGGGACAAGCGCTTGTGTTTTCTAGTTTCAGCCTCGTGTCCACTGACGTACACCAAACCATAACTTTGGTTAAACCATTACATTTATTTTGTAGTGATAACATTGCATTTGCATAATACTAATAATATGTTCTTTTGAATTTATTACTTTGGGGTTTAAAAAAGAAAAAAAGAAGTGTGAGCCCTGGGCCAGACTATTGACACCGTTGACGTTTTCAGTGGTTTATTCTTATTAAAGGAGTTTTTAAAAAGGGGGCCCGGCCGTCTTACATTGAAATCAATGCGCTACGTCAAAAACACGCTGACTGTTTTTCTTTCTTTATCAGCCAGAGTGACTCATTTGTCGTCGTGGCGACGTCTTCCTGTCTGTACCAGCCTGCTTCCTGTGTGCAGGGACGTCTGCGGACTTCCTCCCCGGGATTAATGTGCGATACTGATGATAAAAAAAGAAAGAAAAAAACTGTGTAATGCTAATGCTTTTTCTTTTTTTGTCTCCATCTCTGTTTCAGCTGTTTTGTTTTTTTTGCCTCACCACCTGATTTATTGATTTTTTTTTTAAAGTTGCAATGGTGGAGCGTGTTTGTGACGTCTGCATCCGTCTTCATTGCGTGTAATGGAGATGGACAGATGGCCTCGAGGAGACACATGGCGGGGCCAGCAGACCCCCAGACTGAAGACAGGCGGCTAACAAATAGCCCTCTGATGCTCAATATGAAGCACTTCTTAAAAGCCCCCACCCCAAAAAAGTCCCCCCCTCTCTCCGGCCTCGGAAGGGGGACGCGAGGTGGGGGGGCGTGCTAAAGTCAAGGGAGCGTCAGCAGAGAGAAGCCATGATTTATTGGCTGTTTGGAGGCCACGGCCTTCACGTCACAACCTTTATGTCCATAAAGAGTTGGTCAACTTTTTCTAAAAAGGTAAGACACGTTTTCTGTGGCGGGATTGAATGGTCGATTTAAAAACATAAGAAGTATGCCAAAATTTGGTCAAAATATCCATCCATTTTCCACCGCTTATTCCCTTTTGGGGTCGCGGGGGCCGCTGGCGCCTAGCTCAGCTACAATATATATATATATATATATATATATTGTGACGTGTCTCCTGCCGTCACCGTGTGGGTTGCAGTGCCGATCGATACAAGACGCATCGTAGCAGGTTTGACTCTGATTTATTATTTCAATAATCATTTCTTCTGGCTATTCGGTCGCGCCTCTCTCTAGCCAGGAGCTCTTCCTGCTGGTTGCTGCACACCTTTCGGTGTCCGGTGTCTGCGTCTGCTGCGGGGGCTCATCTTGCTCTGGGTCTCGCTCGTCGTGCTAGTGGTCTTTGGTTGCCGTAGTTTCCTCGCCTACTTCTGCGCCGATCGTTCTTCCCTCTCCCCTTTTATACTGCAGCAGAAGATGAAGAGATTGAGCGCAGGTGTGTTGTGTACGCACCTGACTTGGCTGGCTGCAGCGTCGCTCAGAGTGCGTCCCGCCCCTTCTCTCTGCCGCATGCCCCGCCTCCTGGCCGCCATCTCGGGTAGGACCGGCGTTTGTCCTATCCTTCTGTCGGCTCGCCGGCTCCGTCTCTCCACAAACCTCCCCCGCAAGTTTGAAGCCGGGCTTCAGTCCGGCTGAGTGTACTCCCCTCCCCCCATCTTTTGAAGGAGCGGGAAAAAACTTACCCGGCCGCTTGTCTTCTTCCTTCCTTGCTCTCTCCTTCTGGTCTTCCTTCGGCATCTTCTCCTTTGGTTTCCATGAAGAAGCGAGGGTCCATCTTCCTGTGTCGTGTCCTCCCCCGCATCTTTCATGGTGGCCTTCTGGTCCCGAATCTGCACAACTTCGCTTACGCCGAGGCTTTCATGGCGCAGGTGTTGCTGTGGGGCCGTTGTCATGGCAACCGTTGCGTCTGCCAACTCCTCACTTCCTGTGCAGTTCGCTGGGAGAGTGCTGCTGTCGACTTGGACTTCTTTTTCGCTTCTCATCCTCTCCTCTTCTTCCTTCTTGACCTTTTCTTCAGTCCTTTTCCTCTCTTCTTCCGCGACTCTTTTCTCGGCTGCTCTTAGCAGTTCTTCTTGTTTTATCACCAGGGAGATGAGTTCCTCCTTGGTGAGCATGGAGTACGGTCCCTTGGCATTGCTTTCTTTCACCTCTGATTCATCTTTTCCTTCGTCCTCTCTGATTTCTTCTTCGGTCATTTTCTTGTCATCAATTTTTCCAACTGCCCGTCCCATTGGTTGTAGTGCAGGCACTGGGCCCCGACGCGGTGCAAGCACCGGGCTCCGACGCGCTGCAGGCACTGGGGTCTGACGTGGTGCAGGCACTGGTACCTCTCGTGATGCAGGCACTGGGACCCGTCGTGGCGCAGACACTGGTACCTCTCAGCGTGGAGGATGTAGTTTAACTTCTTCCTGCTCCGTGTCTGAGGCGTCATCATTATCATCACCATGGTCTTCCTCATCATCCTCATCATCCTCACCATGGTCTTCCTCATCATCGTCATGCTCCGGTTCGTCCACCCCCTGCTCCTCTTCATCATCATCATCATCCTCCTCCTCCTCTTCTTCATCAGATTCTTCTTCATCATCATTATCATCATCTTCCTCTTCTTCTTCATTAACATAATCTTCCAGGATTTCAATTATTTCGTCTTTCACAATTTCTTGAGTCTCTTCGACTTTGTCTCATCTTCCAGCATTTCTTCATTCTCAATTTCTTGAGTCTCTTTGACTTTTTCCTTGTCCTTATAATTTCCTTGAATTCTTTCAGGCATTTCTTTTCTCTCAATTTCTTGAGTTCCTTTGCCTCTTTCTTCATCTTTATCTTCATCCTTTTCTTCTCCTTTCTCAATTTCATCAAATTCTAAAGTAACGATTATTTGCAAAAAAAAAATGTTTATCAGTTTGAACACCAAATATGTTGTCTTTGTAGCATATTCAACTGAATATGGGTTGAAAAGGATTTGCAAAGCATTGTATTCTGTTTATCTAACACAATTTCCCAACTCATAAGGAAACGAGGTTTGTACAATTTGTAAATTTGTCCAACACAGCAGCAACAAAACCAATTTTATAATAGCACTAAAGAACAAACTGCTCCTGTAGGTAATATCCAAAGATTTTTTTGTAACATAAATAATTTATTATCTATTGTTTTAACCAGTTTCTTGTCTTTTACAGTCAAATTGTGAATTTTATACAACACAGCAAAAACAGAACCAATGTTCTAATAACTCTTGGGAACAAACTGCCCCTGTAAATGATATACAAAAATGTATTGTAACATTAAGAATGTATTTATCGCTTCTTTTAACCAATTTATTATCTTTTATATACAATTTGTGAATTTGTCCAATACAGCTGCAACAAAATCAATGTGGTAATAGCACTATCCTACAAACTGCTCCTGTAGATAATATCCAAATATTTTTTTTGTTACATAAATAATTTCTTATCTATTCTTTTAACCAGGTTTTCTCATATTTTACAGTCAATTTGTGAATTTTATACAACACAGCAAAAACAGAACCAATGTTGTAATAACACTAAGGAACAAACTGTTCCTTTAAATAATATCCTTAAATTTATTGTAACAATAGAATGTATTATTGCATCGTTTTATACAATTTGTGAGTTTGTCCAACACAGCAAAAACAGAACCAATGTTGTAATAACAATAAGGATCAAACAATATCCTACAATTTATTGTAACATTATGAATGTATTATCGCTTCTTTTAACCAATTTCTTATCTTTCATAATCAATTTGTGCAACAGCAGAAACAGAACCAATGTTGTAATACGGCTACTGGTGACTTTTTCATAGTGAGGATGGATAAAATATGGACACAGTTGACTGTTCCAATAGGATTTCAATCTCAAACTTCTAGAATGTCCTTCCCAAAGCCCCGACCTCAACACTTTTGAGCAGTTGGGAAGAAGCCATTGGGAGCAGCCAATGTGCAAAGAGCTCTTGGTGAACCCGAGCCCACTTGAGGAGGCGGCGGAGTAAAGCATGCTGGGAATATTTCTGGGAAGTGTTTAGAGGTTCCTGCCTGGCTGACAGAAAGCAGAACCTTAGTGAAAAAAAGCAATTAGGCAATGACAGCGTAGAGTCCTCCTCGGAGCCCGCATGGCATGTTTTTGTGGGGCGATAAGGGGCCAGCCGCCATTGGTTGCGGCCCCGCTGACAAATAGGGGAGGCAAGAAAATGAAACATCAAACTAAGAGGAGAGGAGAAAGTACCATCGAGGAATGAGTCGAATAGAGACACCATTTTTACCTTGTTCTTTATGATCCTTCCACATTTTTGCAAGAAAAGATGTAAAAATGCAGAAACAGAACCAATGTTGTAATCACACTAAGGAGCAAACGCTCCTGTAAATATTATCTTAAGATTTATTGTGGAATTTAGACTTTACTATTATGTCTTTTAACCAATTTCTTATATTTTATTGTCAATTCGGGAATTTATTCAACACAGCAGCAACAGAACCAAAGTTGTAATATCACTGGGAAACAAACGGCCCCTGTAAATAATATCTAAAGATTTGTTGTGAAATTTAGTCTTTATTTTTATTATTGTGTCTTTTAACTAATTTCTTATATTTCACCGTAAATTTGGAAATTTGTACAACACAGCAGCAACAAAACCAATGTTGTAACAGCTCTAAGAAACAAACTGCTCCCGTAAATAATATCTTAAGATTTATTGTGGAATTTAGACTTTACTATTCTGTCTTTTAACATATTTCTTATATTTTATTGTCATTTTGGGATTTTATTCAACCCAGCAGCAACAGAACCAATGTTGGAATTGCGCTAAGAAACAAACTGCCCCTGTAAATAATATCTTAAGATTTATTGTGAAATGTTAACCTTATTATTATGTCTTTTAACCCATTTCGTATATTTTATTGTCAATTTCGGAATTAATTCAACACAGCAGCAACAGAACCAATAAATAAATAAATAAATAATGAGCTGTACTTGTATAGCACTTTTCTACCTTCAAGTACTCAAAGCGCTTTGACACTACTTCCAAATTTACCCATTCACACACTGATGGAGGGAGCTGCCCTGCAAGGCGAAATGTTGTAATAGCACTGTGAAACAAACTGCTCTTGTAAATAATATCTTAAGATGTATTGTGAAATTTAGACTTTATTATTGTGTCTTTTAACCCATTTCTTATGTTTTACTGTCAATTTGGGAATGTATACAACACAACACCATCCGAAAACAGAACCAAGGTTGTAATTGCACTGGGAAACAAACTGCTCTTATAAATAATATCTTAAGATTTATTCTGAAATGTAGACTTTTTTATTTTGTCTTTTGTCACCACCCGGGCACACACCAGTGCGCATTCATCTGTTCGCTGCACTGGGCGCACCTCCCAGAGTGTGCCGGAGCGCATCACTCCGGCTGTAGTAAGCAGCTGCTTTCAATCAATCATCAGCAATCAACACACCTGTCGCTGATGAGAGGATCTGCTTTTATAAGCCTGTGCAAACCTCCATCCTGTGCCAGAACTTAACAATCTGTTACCGTACAGTAAGCGAATAATATCCAGCTCTATGCTTTCTCTGTGTTTTCTCCCAGCCGTGTTCACTTGTCTCGTGTCCTCCTTGTCGCCTTCCTGCAGCAGATCTCCGTTCCCACGTCATGAGAAATGTGTCTCGTCTCCCCGTATTCCCTCTGCTTCCCTGGCTGCCTCTTTGATTTCGACCTCCCGCCTGGACACGGACTTTTGACGCCTCGCTATTTCCCCCGACTTCTTGCCTGTTGTCACGGACCTCCGAGCCGGCCTGCCCCTCTTGGACTTCCGCCTCTCGCTCAATACTTCGGGTAACACACTACAGTAATTTCACACACATAGTCGCACACCACACACTTAGTTTGGATTTTACACGCTTCAAATGCAGCTGAGATAGGCTCCAGCACCCCCCGCAACCCCAAAAGGGACTAGCGGTTGAAGATGGATCGATATATATAGATATAAACATAGAGTTAAAAAACGTCCCTGTTGTTCTTCCCCTGTACAACCATAACATCTTTTAGACAATTTCTTATATTTTATTGTCAATTTGGCAATTTGTACAACACAGCAGCATCAGAACCAGGGTTTTGATAACACTGAGAAACAAACTGCCCCTGTAAATAATATTTTAAGATTTATTGTATAATTTATAATTTATTGTTATGTCTTTTAACCAAATTCTTATATTTTACTGTAAATTTGGGAATTTGTACAACACCGCAGCAACAGAACCAATGTTGTAATTGTGCTAATAAACAAGCTGCCCATGTAAATAATGTCTTAAGATTTATTGTTAAATGTAGACTTTATTGTTATGTCTTTCAACCAATTTCTTATATTTTATTGTTAATTTCAAAATTAATTCAACACAGCAGCAACAGAACCAATGTTGTAATAGCACTGTGAAACAACACCTCTTGTAAATGATATTTTAAGATTTATTGTGAAATTTAGACTTTTTTATTATTTCTTTTAATAAAGTTCCTTATATTTTTCTGGTCAATGTAATTTATTTAACACAGCAGCAACAGAACCAATGTTGTAATAGTACTCAGAAACACACTGCTGCTGTAAATAATATCTTAAGATTTATTGTGAAATTTACACTTTATTATTATATCTTTTTACCAAGTTCTTATATTTTTATTGTCAATTTGGGAATTTATTCAACACAGCAGCAACGGAACCAATGTTGTAATAGCACCATGAAACAAACTGCTCTTGTAAAAAATATTTTAAGATTTATTGTGAAATGTCGACTTTATTATTATGTCTTTTAACCCATTTCTTATATGTTACTGTCAATTTCGGAATGAATTCAACAGAGCAGCAGCAGAACCAATGTTGTAATAGCACTGTAAACAAATCTGCTCTTGTAAGTAAAATCTTAAGATTTATTGTGAAATTTCGACTTTGTTTTTATGTCTTTTAACCAATTGCTTATATTTTATTGTCAATTTGGGAATTTATTCAACACAGCACCAACATAACTAAGGTTGTAATAGTGCTGTGAAACAAACTGCTCTTGTAAATAATATTTTAAGATTTATTGTGAAATTTAGACTTTATTATTAAGTCTTTTAACCAATTTCTTATATT
The DNA here is from genome assembly GCF_033978795.1 of Nerophis ophidion. NCBI lineage: Eukaryota > Metazoa > Chordata > Actinopteri > Syngnathiformes > Syngnathidae > Nerophis > Nerophis ophidion. Next base: position 21,556,910 of record NC_084637.1, on the reverse strand, counting down.
TTATTGTCAATTTGGGAATTTGTACAACGCAGCTTCAACAAGACCAATGTTGTAATAGCGCTACGAAACAAACTGCTCCTGTAAATAATTTCTTAAAATTCATTGCGAAATTTTTACCTTATTATTAAGTCCTTTAACCAATTTCTAATATTTTATTGTAAATTTTGGTATTTATTCAACACAGCAGCAATAAAACCAATGTTGTTATAGTGCTAAGAAAAAACTGCCCCTGTAAATAATATCTTAAGATTTGTTGTGAAATGTCGACTTTATTATTATGTCTTCAAACCCATCCATCCATTTTCTACAGCTTGTCCCTTTTAGGGCTGCGGGGGGTGCTGGAGCCTATCTCAACTCCATTCAAACCAATTTCTTATATTTCATTGTCAATTTGGGAATGTATTCAACACAGCAGCAACAGAACCAATGGTGTAATAGCACAGAAAAAAAACAAACTGTTTTTGTAAATAATATCTTAAGATTTATTGTGGAATTTAGACTTTATTATTACGTCTTTTAACCCATTTCTTATATTTTATTGTCAACAGAACCAATGCTGTAATAGTGCTGCTGAGCTAACTGCTGTAAGCAGTAAGGAGAAAATTGCTCGGTCAGTATTAGTATTGTTAGTGAGTTCATTATAAACAACACCAACATGTGAGTGGCAACAATTTAAAGCGCATACAGAGATAGATAACGCTGGATGCTGACGGGGAAAACGGGGGGAAAAAACACTTCAGGAGGTTGCCTACAGCCACTGATGTTAATGCCAATGTTTTAGGAGCTGCTAATTAGAGACCCTGGCTTTTATTTGCTTTACTTGGATTATTGACCTTATTTCCAAACTAAAGATGTCCTCCTTCACTTGGACGTGGACACTTTAATCCCGTCCTGATTGTTTTATGATCCCATCTGTCGTGGTGGTGTTTAAAGACACCAACATAACATCTCTCCCACCTGGGTGGTCCTCAAGTAAGAAACCTCTTCTTCCGCCATTGTAGGGCACCGCCGAGCTCCCGACAGCGCAGCATCCCTATCCGTATAAAACCCTTCTAGAACATTCCTGCATTGCGTTTGGGGGGGAAGTGCTTCTCTCCTCCGCATCTCCGCGTTGGACTTTGTTGTTTCAAAGGCAGACTTTCTCTGTTCCGGCGAGAAATACGAGGTCCGCTAAAGAGCATCCCCATAGTCATAAACAATTGTCAAGTGAGAGAGAACGCAGAGCGAGCGCAATGCCGGCTTTAAGAGCACATCAAAGGCAAACACACACACACACACACACACACACACACACACACACACGCTGCTAAGTGTTTTGAATTTGCGACGATAACAAGAAAAAATGCAAAAATACCTTCAAAGTCTGTGCAAGAAGATGGTGGATTAAACGTAAAAGTGTAACTTCTACACGCTGTAGTCATGCTGTGTCACTATAGCAATATTTTACAGCGCATGCAGAGATAGATTCAAGTGTTTTTTTGGACTGCTAGATATGTTGTCACACCGTTTGGTGACTTCAAAACTATGTCCAAAAAAATAAACCAACAGGTGAGCAGCAAAATTTTAACGCGCATGCAGAGATAGATACGTGGTTTATATTTGTTTTGTTTTGGACGGATAAATCTGTGTTTAAATAATTTTTTACCTTGCAAAAATGGACAAAAAAATAACAAAATCAATAAATAAGAGTAGCCGGTTTTTAAAGTGGATCGAGAGGTAAATAAGTAAAAATGTAAACCATTATTTACAATTTATAATAAAATTAGGACTGAAGTGTGGCTTACTTTAGCCAATTAAAAAAAAAAACTTTTTAATAGACAATATCTGAATGTGTTTACCACAAAAGCAACAGAACCAATGTTGTAATAGGATCAAACTACTCCTGTAAATAATATCCTAAGATTTGTTATAAAATTATGCCTTCATTATCGCTTCTTTTTATTCCATTTCATATTATTTGTATACAATTTGTGAATTTGTTCAACACAGCAGAAACAGTACCAATTTTGTAATACCACTTGTGAAACAAACTGCTGCTGTAAATGATATCCTATGATTTATTGTAACATTAACAATGTACTGTCGCTTCTTTTAAGCGATATCCTATCGTTTATAGTCAATTTGTGATTTTGTGCAACAAAACAGAAACAGAACCAATGTTGTAATAGCACTAAGGAACAAACTGCTCCTGTAAATAATATCCCAAGATTTATTAGCAAAATTAAGAACATATTATTGCTTCTTTTAACCAATTTCATATCTTTTGTAGTCAATTTGTGAATGTGTACAACACAACAGAAACAGGACCAATGTTGTAATAGCACTAATGATCAAACTTCAAGTGTAAATAATACCCTAACGTGTGTTGAAAAATTGAAAATGTTTAATTGTGACAATTTTTTTTTATCTTCCGTAGTGAATTTTTAAACGTGTTCCTGCAATATTTTAAAGCGCATGCAGAGGTAGACATGTAAGGGTGTTTTACTTTGGACGGCTAAGTATGCTATCAAACCATTTGATAACTTCCAACATTGGGCAAAAATGGAAAAACGTTATCAACAGCTGAGTAGCGACATTTTAAAGCACAAGTAGAGATAGATACGTAGATTATATTTCTGTTGTTTTAGATGGATAAATGTGTTTAAATTATTTATTACCTTGCAAAAATGGACAAAAAAATAAATAAGAGTAGCCATATTTTAAAGTGCATGCAGAGGTAAATAAGTAAAAATATAAATCGCTTTTTACAATTGATAGTTAAATTATGACTTAAGTGTGCCTTCTTTTAACCAATCTTTAAAAATATTGTATGGACAATGTCTGAATGTGTTTACCACAGCAGCAACAGAACCAATGTTGTAATAGGAACAAACTGCTCCTGTGAAAAATACCCCAAGATGTATTGTGAAATCATGCCCTTATTATCGCTTCTTTTAATCAATTTCATATTGTTTATATACAATTTGTAAATTTGTTCATCACACAGAAACAAAACCAATGTTGTAATACCACTAGGGAACAAACCACTCCTGTAAATACTTTCTTAAGATCTGTTGTAACATTAACAATGTACTGTTGCTTCTTTTAACCAATTTCCTATCTTTTTAATCCATTTTTGAATTTGTGCAACACAACAGAAACATAACCAATGTTGTAATAGTACTAATGATCAAACTGTTAATGTAGATAATATCCTAAAGTGTATTGAACAATTTAAAATATTAAAAAGTTAAAAATTTTTTTATCTTCCATTGTGAATTTTTAAATGTGTTCCTGCAATATTTTAAAGCGCATGCAAATGTAGTAATGTAACAGTGTGTTACTTTGGACAGCTAAGCATGCTATGAAACCTCTTGCTAACTTCCAACATTACACACAAGTGGAAAAACTTTACCAACAGCTGAGTAGCGACATTTTAAAGCGCATGCAGAGGTAGATAAGTACTAGTGTGTTTTTTTGCAATGCTAAGTACACTATGAAACCATTTATCTGCCTTGGAAATTGGACAAAACAACTTTACCAACAGCTGAGTATCAAGACTTTAAAGCGCACGCAGAGGTAGATTTGTAGTCTAAAGTATATGTGTGTTTTATTGGAGACCAAGCTATGCTATTAAATCATTTGTCAACTTCCAACATTGGACAAAAATGGAAAAACTTTACCAACAGCTGAGTATCAACATTTTAAAGGGCATGCAGAGGTGGATTTTTAGTCTACTCTATATGTGTGTTATTTTGGAGACCTAGATATGCTATTAAATCATTTGTCAACTTCCAACATTGGACAAAAAAACTTGAACAAAATCTGAGTAGCAACATTTTACAGCACATGCAGACGTAGCCATGTATCATGTGTTACTTTGGACAGCTAAGTATGCTATCAAACAATTTGTTATTTTCCAACATTGGAGAAAAACACTATAACAACATCCAATTAGCAACATTTTAAAGCGCATGCAAGGGTAGATAAGTACTTGGTGTTATTTTGGACAGCTAAGTATGTTATGAAACCATTTATCAACCCAGAAAAATGGGCAAAAAAAAACTATAACAACATCCAAACAGCAACATTTTAAAGCGCATGCAGAGGTACATAACTACTTGGTGTTATTTTGGACAGTTAAGTATGCTATGAAACCATTTATCAACCTTGAAAAGTGGACAAAAAAACTATAACATTGTCCGAATAGCAACATTTCAAAGCGCATGCGGAGGTACATAAGTACTTATTGTTATTTTGGACAGCTCAGTATGCTATGAAACCATTTATCAACCCATAAAAATGGACAAAAAAACTATAACAACATCTGAATAGCAACACATAAAAACGCATGCGGAGGTATATAAGTACTTGGTAGTATTTTGGACATTTAAGTATGCTATGAAACCAATTATCAACCCAGAAAAATGGACAAAAAAATATTACATTGTCCGAATAGCAACATTTTAAAGAGCATGCGGAGGTACATAAGTACTTAGTGTTATTTTGGACAGCTCAGTATGCTTTGAAACCATTTATAAACCCCAAAAAACTATATCAACATCCGAATAGCAACACATAAAAGCGCATGCGGAGGTATATAAGTACTTAGTGGTATTTTGGACAGCTCTGTATGATATGAAACCATTTATAAACCCATAAAAATGGACAAAAAAACTATAACAACATCCGAATAGCAACACATGCCCTTTGAGACACTAGTGATTTAGGGCTATATAAGTAAACATTGATTGATTGACATAAAAGTGCATGTGGAGGTACATAAGTACTTGGTGTTATTTTGGACAGTTACGTATGCTATCAAACCATTTATCAACCCAGAAAAATGGACAAAAAAAACTATAAAATCATCCGAATAGCAACATTTTAAAGCGCATGCGGAGGTACATAAGTACTTAGTGTTATTTTGGACAGCTCAGTATGCTATGAAATCATTTATAAACCCATTAAATTGGCAAAAAAACTATAACAACATCCAAATAGCAACACATAAAAGCGCATGCGGAGGTACATAAGTACTTGGTGGTATTTTGGACAGTTAAGTATGCTATGAAACCATTCATCACCCCAGGTAAATGGACAAAAAAACTATGACAACATCAGAATAGCAACATTTTAAAGCGCATGCAGAGGTACGTAAGTACTTGGTGTTATTATGGACAGCTATGTGTGCTATGAAACCATTTATTAACCCAAAAATATGGACAAATAAAATATAACATCCATATAGCAACATTTTGCAGCGCATGCAGAGGTAGATATGTTGTGTGGTCCATGGCTAGAAATTGGTGTCCACCTGATGACAGATTTATGTCCATTTGGGATGAAGGATGGGCAGAATGTGAGGAAAATACCTGTGTGTGTGTGTGCGTGTGCGTGTGCGTGCGTGTGTGCGCGCGCCATGGGGTCTGCTGCCTGTCAGAGTGAGAGCTCTTATCTTCCCCAAACATTGACTTAACCCTTTGTCTTACAGGCCCAGGACAATGAAGAATCCCAGCACGCACACACACACACACACACACACACACACACACACACACACACACACACACACACACACACACACACACGCACGCACGCACACACACACACACAATATATAGCTGTATGTGTTTAAGGAAAGGTGAAAATATGAAGAAATATTACTACGTTTGTCTTGTTAATAACCTTACAATTAATAACTGTCAACTATTTGTCTCAATGTATGATATTTACAATAAAGCACAATTGTCCTAATATTATAATTTTACTATTTCTCATTTCTAATGACTTCATTAAAAAAATAAAGCTTTATTCTGGCGAATCATGTTTTATTCGTAACACTATTTATCTAATATGATGACTGCCTTTCCAATTAATGATTGATTATTGCAAGATCACAACTTTATTTTGAAATGTTTTAACTTATATTAAAAAAAAAACATTCCTAAATGTTTATTTCAAAATTATGACTTAGTACATCTCCCTTCAAATTGTAGACACTAATCGGGTAATTATGATTACTCCAATAATATCATTATAATGTGACTTTCTTCTAATTAAATATTTTATCCTTTATTGCAACTTTATTTTCATAATATGAGGACATTCCTCTATTCATCCACCCATCCATTTTTCTACCACTTGTTCTTTTTGGGGTCGTGGGGGTGCTGGAGCCTATCTCAGCTGCATTCGGGTGGAAGGCGGTGTACACCCTGGACAAGTCGCAGGGCCAACACAGATAGACAGGAAACATTCATACTCACATTCACACACTACAATTTAGTGTTGAGTCCTCTATTTTATCATTTATTATTTAATATAAATGTTTGTTCTAATAATGTCACACTCTTAATCTTATTATTTTATCGTAAAATAATAACTTTATTCTGTTGTTATGTATTTATTATTTTTTTTATATAATTCTTTTTATTACTCTTTATATTGTGATCTTTTTAATAAATAATTTATTATTGTTTTTTTTAAACCGTGACCACTATACTGTCGTTAATTTCTAATCTTTAATCGCAAAATTATGAGGTTATTCTCCTAAAAGTGGAATTAAAAAAAAAAATTAAATTGCGGGGTGCAGTATTTAGCTTCTTATTTTTCCATTGTAAAATTGTAATTTCATCCTATTATGTATTTATTATTTTGTTTTAAATGTCTTTCTAATATTGTGACCTTTTTAATAATTGATTTCTTATTGTTTTTGATAAAATTGTTGCTTCATCTACTATACTTTTGTTAATTTCTCATCTTTAATTGCAAAATTATGTTATTCTCTTAAAATTGTAATTTCATTTTATTATGTAGTAATTAGGGTGTATTGGATTTCTTATCAATTATTAGATTTCTTTTCAATTATCTATCTAGCTATCACTTTATTATCTTATTATTGTGCCTTTTTAATAGTTAATTTATTTTTGTTTTTGTAAAATCTTAACTTATTCTACATTTATGGAGTTGTTACACTGACGTTAATGTATGATTATTTATTGCAAAATTATGACGTTATTTAAAATAATATCTTCTTTTTTTTTTAAATAAATGTACTTCTTATTTTTTGTTTGTAAAATCGTAATTTTATTCCATTGTTTTTTATTTATTATCCTGTATTAAATTTCCTATCATTCTTGGTAAATATCACTTAATTCTCTTCATATTTTAACCCTTTTAATAATTGATTAATTTCCTATTGTTTTTGTAAAATCATAACTTAACAATGTATTTATTGTTCAAAAGTTAATTTGTTGTGAAATTACAACGTTATTCTGCTAATATAGTTGTAATGTGTTACGTAAAATTGTAACAATTAATATTAATTATTATATTGTATTTAATTTCGTATTATTCAGGGTAATAATAATCATAATTTTATCATCCTAAACCTGTGACGTTTCTAATAATCAATGTATTATGTTTTTTGCAAAATTGTAACTTATTACACTGTATTATGTAATTATTATACTGCAGTCAATGTCTTTAACATTTATAGCAAAAGGATGACATTATTCTCTTAATATCGTGGTTGTTTTTAAATTTAGGTTAATTCTTGTCATTGTAAAACCATAACTATTATCATTATTTATTGTCCTGAATTTTGTATCATTCTTGATGAAGTTATCATTTTATTCTCTTAAAATTGTGACCTTTTTAGTAATGAAGTTATTACAGTTTTTGTGAAATCATAACTTATTCTACCGTATCATGTATTTATTAAACTGTAATAAATACATATTTTATTTTTTGCTGACATTTATTGCAAAAATTATGATGTTATTTGCCCAATATTGTGATTTTTCTTTTAGATGTAGGTTCTTATCAGTCATTGTAAAACCGTAAATATTATTATTATTATTATTATTATTATTATTATCATTATCATTATTATTAGTAGTATTATTATGTATTTATTATCCTGAATTAAATTTTTTATCATTTATGGTAAAATTATAATTTTACTATTGTATTCTTGTGACCTTTTTAATAATAAATGTATTGGGTTTTTTGTTGGTAAAATTGTAACTTGTTAAACTGTAGTAAATTTTTTTTAACATTTGCTGCAAAATGATGAAATTATTCTCCTTACATCGTAATTTTTTTTTTAAATTTAGGTTCCTCTTTGTCATTGTAAAACCATAACTATTATTAATTATTATTATTATTATTTTCTTATCCTGAATTTAATTTTGTATCATTCATAGTAGAATTATGATTGTATTCTCTTTATACTGTGACCTTTTTTAATACTTAACTAATTACAGTTTCGTGAAATCATAACTTACTGTACTGTAATTTTTATTTATTAAACTTTAATTAATCTTTTTTTCTAACATTTATTGTTTTTTTGCCTAATATTGTGATTTTTATTTTACATGTCGGTTCTTATTTGTCAATGTAAAACCCTAACTATATTATTATTATTATTATTATTATTATTATTATTACTATTATTATTATTATTATTATTATCCATCCATCCATTTCCTACCGCTTGTCCCTTCTGGGGTTGCGGTGGGTGCTTGAGCCTATCTGAGCTGCATTCGTACGGAAGGCGGCGTACACCCTGGACAAGTCGCCACCTCATCGCAGGGCCAACACAGATAGACAACATTCACACTCACATTCACACACTCGGGCCAATTTAGTGTTGCCAATCAACGTATCCCCAGGTTTTTATTATTATTATTATGTATTTATTATCCTGAATTTAATTCTGTTTCATTCATGGTAAAATTATTATTTTATTCTCTTAATCTTGTGATCTTTTTAAAATAATCAATTCTTTTGTTTTTTGTAAAATTTTAACTTATTCCACTCTGTTATGTATTTATTTTACTGTGGTTAATTTATTTAACATTTATTGCAAAATGATGACATTATTCTCCTAATATTGTGATTGGTTTTAAATTTAGGTGTCTTTCCGTCAATGTATAACCATAATTATTAAAATGTCCTGAATTTAACTTTGTATCATTCATGGAAAAATTCTCATTTTATTCTTTGATATTGTGACCTTTTCCATAATGAATAAAAAAAAAAAAAAAGTGAAATCATAATCTATTGTGTTATATATTTATTAAAAAGTAATTATTTTTTTCTTCTAACATTTATTGCAAAATGATTACGTTATTTTTTTATATAGTATAATTAATTTAAGATTTTTTGTTTTAAATGTAGGTTCTTAATTGGCATTGTAAAATCTGAACTATTATTATTATTACTATGTATTTTTATGTTGAATTTTATTTCGTATCATTGATGAATTATAATTGTATTCTCTTGATATTGTGACCTTTTTAATTATGAATTTATTACAAATTAATGGGTAAATTGTCGCTTTCTCGGTCCGAATAGCTCTTGATGCTGGAGGTTCACATTATAAACACTGTGCGGATGTGGCCCTGCGATGAGGTGGCGACTTGTCCAGGGTGTACGCCGCCTTCCGCCCGATTGTAGCTGAGATAGGCGCCAGCGCGACCCCAAAAGGGAATAAGCGGTAGAAAATGGATGGATCGATGGATACAAGTTTCGTATTATGTGTGTATGAAACTGTAATTAATAATTTTTTCTAACATTTATTACAAAATGATTACGTTATTTTTCATACAATATAATTAATTGAATATTTTTTCTTTTAAATGTAGGTTCTTGTTTGTCATCGTAAAATCTTACTGATTATTACTATTATTATTATTATTATTATGTATTCATTATCCTGAATTTAATTTCATATAATTCCTGGTAAAATTATAATTTTATTTTCTTAATGTTGTGACCTATTTTATCATGAATTTATTACAAGTTTTGTGAAACCTTAACGTATTTTACTGTATTATGTATTTATTAAACTGTTATTAATCCCTTTTTCTAATATTTGTCGCAAAATAACAACCTTATTTGCCCAATATTGTGATTTTTCTTTGCATTGATTTCTTTTTTTTTTAACTGCAAAATATTAATTTCTTCCTATTATTAAGTATTTATGAGGCAGTTCTTATTTTTAACAGTAATGTTATCACTTTATTCTCCTAGTATCGTAACCATTTTAATGATTACTTTGTTTATTGTAAGATCGTAACATGTTCCACTATTATCTACATAGGTAAATTCTGATCATTTATTACACATTTACAACGTTATTCTCCTAATATGTCTTTTATTTTTATTTTTAGGAATAATTATCTCAAGATTCATTGTAAAAAAAAAACACAACAACCTTATTTTCGAGACTGGCATATGTCGGCTGAAAAATAAAGAACCATTTTTTTTTTTAATAAGTTACTGCAATATTACGAAGTTACGGTTGTTAAACGGTCATTTTAATCCATATTACTATTTAATTGTATTATTTCACTTTATTCTTCTGATATAACTTTTTGATGCGTTACATCAGATGAATTTGTATATCATGAATAAAAGCGACAATTAATGAATGAATAGGAAGTGTTTTATTTAAGCTCTCTGTGGAGCCAACAATGATGATAACCCTAGAGAGCCTCCTCCTGCTGTCCTGTCCCTCGCTCCCTGCTGAGCGTTATCAGTGCTCCTGCTCAGCGTCCCGCGGTGGTGATTTACGTCACCAGTGCACTTATCTGCGAGGGATGGGCCTCCTCCTCAGCCAGCCTGGCTCCCCCGACTGACAGTGGGGAGCCATGTTGCTCAGGGGAGGAGAGCAACAGTCCATGGGGGCCAGCGTAAACAACAAGATTACTCTTAGTTTTAACCTCAAATTCTTACAACTAAACTACATCCTAAATTCTCCTTACCTGTGCTTTTGTGGCTGTAGGCAACCCTCCCGATGTACTTTTCCAGGATCAACCGCTATCACTTGTGCAATAGACTTGTTAATCAAATGATCAAAGAAAACTAAGTTGTTGACTCCTTTTTCTCATGCACTCCAAACCATTGTTTGTTGAAACAATAAGAATAGATTGACATATTGGCTCTGCATGCGCTGCATAGTATTTTTTTTTTCAAACTTAATATTTATTGGAAGGACAGATAGACATAGATGTCTAAAATAACAAAAAAATACATTTTGTGTAAAAAAATGATAAAATTCGCAGTAATGTAATTTTTTTTTTAATTACACTATAATTTTGCTAATTTTACTGCACATTTTACAGATTTTTTTTTTACAATGTACATACAAAATATGTTTTATGTTTGTTCATCGATGCTCTTGTGGTCAAAATTGGTCATTTTCTCTTACACCCTGAATCACTATTCAAGTCTGAATCTGCACTATTAATGCTGACCAAGCAGTTTGCTCCTATTACAATATTAGTTGTGTTGCTTCTGCAATAGATTTACTGTATATTGCAATGTTAAAAAAAAATTTTTGGTACGTTTTATTGTAAAAAATGTGCCAGCTTGGTTGCCCAAATTTTTCCGGAAAAATGCAATTTTACAATTCACAGTAATGCTATTAAAACCCTTTTTTATGGTATAGTTTTTGCGAACTTTACTGCAAAATTTACAGATTCATTTTTCAGTGTACATATAAAATATGTAAATTTACAGTAATGCAATTTTTTTTTAATTATTTAACGGTACCAGTTTTCCGAGTTTTACTGCAAAAATTACAGTTTTATTTTTTACAGTATATATATATATATATATATATATATATATATATATATATATACACTGCGTGTGTGTGTGTGTGTGTGTGTGTGTGTGTGTGTGTGTGTGTGTGTGTGTGTGTGAAAAATAATTGTACATTTTATGGTAAAAATGTGACAGTTTGGTTGCCAGAATTTTTCTGGAGAAATGCAATTTTACAATTCACAGTAATGCTACTAAAAACCTTTTTTATGGTATAGTTTTTGCGAACTTTACTGCAAAATTTACAGATTTATTTTTCAGTGTACATACAAAATATGTAAATTTACAGTAATGCATTTTTTTTTAATTAAACGGCACTTTTTTGGGTTTTACTGCAAAAATTACAGTTTTCTTTTTTACAGTATGTATATATATATATATATATATATATATATATACACTGCATGTGTGAGTGTGTGTGTGCGTGTGTGTGTGTGTGTGTGTGTGTGTGTGTTGAATCATCATCATCATTACTTTTGACAAAGCAGTCTGCTCCTATTACAACATTGGTTGTGTTGCTTCTACAATATGTATACTCTATATTACAATTTAGACGAAACAAATCTGTAGCTTTTACAATAAAAAAAATGTAATCTTGGTTGCCAGAACTGTTCCGTTAAAATGCAATTTTACAATTACAGTAATGGCATTAAAAAAAACATTTTTTAGCATGAAATTTTCGCTGACTATATTCCAAAATCAACAGATTTCTTGTTTACTGTGTATTTACAAAATATGGTTTTCAATGGTCCTCAATGGTTTTCAATGGGTCTTTAATTGTCCTCAATGGTCTTTAATCGACTTTAATGGTCGTTAATGGTCCTCAATGATCCTCAATGATTCTTAATGTTCATTGATGGTCCTCTATGGTTCTCAATGGTATTCAAAGATCCTCTATAGTCCTCAATGATCCATGAAGTCAAAAGTTTTGGACCCCCCTGAAGTAAACTCAGCTAAGTGACACATTGCTAACTGTTAGCTATCTGATGTATTATTAAAATGGGAAAAACATGACTTCAAAACCCAACAATTCTCTTTTGACAGGACAGTAAATGGAAACCAAACCTCAAGAATTCCTTGTAAAGATCAACTTCATGGCATGAGTCTTCTCTCTGGCCTTCAGGGATGCGAGCACCTTCAAATATGCTAACAGCACCTCCTGACAGATCCCAGAACTTTACTGAGCTCCTTACATCAAAATATCCTCAACCCCCTTGAGATGTTGCTTCAAAATGGCCGCTGATGACGCGTTCTTGTGAGCCCCGTGAAACGAAGACGCAAGTACAGGTGTCAACCAGGGCGAGACAACAAGTTCCCACGCTTTGCCGTATCAGAGAAGACCTGGTCGGCCAGATCTCTCATTACATTTGGAGAAACAAACAGGCAGTTTTACCCAGAGTGCAGATCCAGAAACAGATGACGCCGGGGAACCTGAGATGGATGAGGACCACAACCAAAGGCCGGAAGGAACTGAAGGTGAAAGGAAGGAAGGGAAAGGGTGGGGGAGGGGAGAGACCAGAGTGAGGAGCACATGTTTGGTTTATTATTGGATTATGTTGCATTCTATCAATTGCCTTCAAGAAAGGTGACCGTCATCATGTGTAACTGGCGAGGAGCGATCGCATCAGCCATATGATTCATCCTGGTTTCAGCAAACTCCTTTTCCCTTTGTGGATCATGTTGTCGTCTTCCCAATTATTTATTTAATTCAAGGTGATAGCTAAGCATAAAAAATGAGGATCGATCGCGTTAATTATATGAATATCTTAAATGGCGAGGAGCGATCACAACTGTCAATTTCTTTCATTCAAGGTGATAGTTATGCGTAAGAATTAAGGAGCGATAATGTTAATTATTTGACCTACTTACACACAACTAAACTCTGATTTCAGCGATTATGTTGTAGTCTTCCTCTCGAGTTCTATCATTCAACGTGATAGTTATGCATACAAATTAAGGAGCAATTGCGTTACAAGTAAGACTTACATAAATGGTGAGGAGTGATCGCATCAATTATTTCAAGGGTGCCCATTACGTCGATCGCGAGCTACCAGTCGACCGCGGGGGTGTGTCAGTCGATCTCCAGCTAGGCTTTTAAAAAAAATAGACCTAAAAATGAGTGATCATCAATCTTCACCAAGACGTCACTTAAATGACATTCACGGTACCGGAGGGTCTTGTGAGATGACGCTGGCTGCTGCAAGATCATTATTATGAAAATATGACCGAGAGGAAGGCGAGAAACACTTTTTATTTCAACAGACTCTCGCGCCGTACCTTCCGTCAAAACTCTAAAGGCCGACTGCACATTTCCTATCTTCACAATAAAAGCCCTGCTTCATGCTGCCTGCGCTAACTAAATACAGAGCCGCGGAAAACTGGCGTGCACAAGCGATCCCTCAGATGGCTGGCGTGCACATCACTTGTGCACGCCAGCTTTCCGAGACTCTTATTTTGTTAGCGCAGGCAGCATGAAGCAGGGCTTTTATTGTGAAGATAGGAAATGTGCAGTCGGCCTTTAGAGTTTTGACGGAAGGGACGGCGCAAAAGTCTGTTGAAATAAAAAGTGTTTCTCGCCTTCCTCTGTCATTTTTTCATAATAATGAACTGGCAGCAGCCAGCGTCATCTCACAAGACCCTCGGGTGCCGTGAATGTCAATTAAGCAAGCTACGGAATTTACCGCCAATGTTTTTCTTGTAAAGTGTATGGAAGCTGGATGAATTAGATGCCAAAAACCGGCGTTATCATCATTACTATCTGATTCCAATCAATGCAAGTCATCAGAATCAGGTAATACACCAACTTATATTCTTGTCTTTGTGAAAGAAAGACATCATCTATATGTGTTACACATGCTTGTATTATCATTAAACACATTTAACTTGTTTACAAAAATGTCTCTTTCATAAATAAATAAATATAAATTATATATATAAATGAGGTAGATCCCCTCGAGTTAGCTCGCCTGCAGAAAAAGTTTGAGCGCCCCTGAATTATATGATTCATCCTGATTTCAGCGAGCTCCTTTTTACTTTGTGGATTATGTTGTAGTCTTCCTATTGATTCATAACTTTCAATTTCTTTCATTCAAGGTGACAGTTATGCGTAAGAATTGAGGAGCGATAACGTTAATTATTTGACCTACTTAAATGGCGAGGAGCGATCACATCATGTGTGATGTGATATGATACGTCCTGATTTCAGCGATTATGATGTAGTCTTCCTATCAAGTTCTATCATTCAATGTGATGGTTATGCATGCAAATTAAGGAGCAATTGCGTTACAAGTATGACTTAAATAAATGGTGAGGAGTGATCTCATCAATTATATGATTCATCCTGATTTCAGCAAGCTCCTTTTTACTTTGTGCCGATTGAGTTCTTTCTTTCAAGGTGATAATTATGCATACAAATTTTTAAAACAATTTTGTTAATCATATGACCCACATGAAATGGCAAGGAGCGATCGCATTAACTACAGTATATGATTTGTCCTGATTTCAGCGAGCTCCTTTCTACTTTGTGGATTATGTTGGGTCTTCCCATTGAGTTATTTTATTTAAGGTGATAGTTATGCGTAACAAATGAGGAGCGATCACGTTGCAAATATTACTAATTTAAATGGTGAGGAGTGTTTGCAACAGCTATATGATGCATCCTGATTTCAGCGAGTTCCTTTTCACTTTGTGGATTATGTTGAAGTCTTCCTATTGATTTCTTTCATTCAAGGTAATAGTTATGTACAAAAAATCAGGAGCGATCACGTTAATTATATGAATTACTTAAATAGTGAGGAGCAATTGCATCATTTCACTCTGTGGATTATGTCGTAGTCTTCCCAATTATTTATTTCATTGAAGGTGATAGTTATGTATAAAAAAAGGAGGAGCAATCGCGTTAATTACATGGATTACTTAAATGGTGAGGATTTGTCCTGATTTCAACAAGCTCATTTTCACTTTGTGGATTATGTTGGAGTCTTCTCAAATAGTTATGCATATAAATTGAGGAGCGTTATTTGACTAACTTAAATGGCGAGGAGCGATCACATCAGCTATATGATAAGTCCTGATTTCAGCAAACCTGTTTCACTTTGTGGTTTACGTTGGAGTCTTCCTATCAAGTTCCTTCATTCAAGGTGATAGTTATGCATAAAAAATGAGAAGTCATCGCGTAAATTATATGAATTACTTATATGGTGAGGAGTGATCGCATCAAGAATATGATTTGTCCTGATTTCAGCAAGTTCATTTTCACTTTGTGGATTATGTTGGAGTCTTCCGAACGATTTCTTCCATTCAAAGTTGCTATTTATGCATAAAAAATAAGGCGAGATATGGTTAATTATTTGACTTACTTAAAGGGCGAGGAACGATCACATCAGCCATATGATAAGTCCTGATTTCAGCGAGCTCGTTTTCACTTTGTGGATTATGTTGTAGTCTTCTTATCAAGTTATTTCATTCAAGGTGATAGTGATGCATAAAAATTAAAAAGCAATTGCGTTACAAATATGACTTACATAAATGGTGAGGAGCGATCGCAACAGCTATATGGTTCATCCTGATTTCAACAAGCTCCTTTTTACTTTGTGGATTATGTTGGAGCCTTCCCAATTATTTATTCCATTCAAAGTGATAGTTATGCATAGAAATTGAGGAGCGTTAACGTAAATTATTTGACTAACTTAAATGGTGAGGAGCGATCACATCAGCTATTTGATAGGTCCTGATTTCAGAACACTCATTTTCACTTTGTGGTTTATGTTGGAGTCTTCCTATCGAGTTATTTCATTCAAGGTGAAAGTTATGTATAAAACATGAGAAGTGATCGCATTAATTATATGACTTACTTATATGGTGAGGAGCGATCGCATCAACAATATGATTTGTCCCGATTTCAGCGAGCTCCTTTTCACTTTGTGGATTTTGTTGGAGGCTTCTCATTGATTTCTTTAATTCAAAGTTGATAGTTATGCATAAAAATTGAGGAGCAAAAATGTTAATTATTTGACTTACATAAAGGGCGAGGAGCGATCACATAAGCAATATGATAAGTCCTGATTTCAGCAAACTTGTTTTCACTTAGTGGATTATGTTGTAGTCTTCCTATGGAGTTCTTTTATTCAAGGTGATATTTTTGCATAAAAATTAAGGAGCAACAGCTATATGATTTGTCTTGATTTCAGCCAGCACGTTTTTACTCTGTGGATTATGTTGGAGTCTTCCCAATTATTTATTTCATTCAAAGTGATAGTTATGCACAGAAATAGAGGAGCGATAACGTTAATTATTTGACTTACTTCAATGGCGATGATCCCATCAGCGATATGATACGTTCTGATTTCAGCGAGTTAATTTTCACTTTGTGGATTAAGTTGTAGTCTTCCTATCGAGTTTTTTCATTCAATGTGAAAAGGATGCATGCAAATTTTAGAGCGATCGTCTTAATTATATGACTTAAATAAAGGGTGAGCGAACGCATCAACTATATGATTTGTCCTGATTTCAGCAAGGTCATTTTTACTTTGCATTATGTTGGGGTTTTCCCATTGATTTATTTAATTAAAGTTGATAGTTATGCATTAACAATAAGGAGCGATCGCATTAATTATATGGCTTACTTAAATGGTGAGGAGGGATCCCATCAGCTGTATAATTTTTTCTGGTTTCAGCAAGCTCTTTTTCACTTTGTGGATTATGTTGGGGTCTTTCTATTGATTTCTTACATTCAAAGTGATAGCTATGCATAAAAATTGAGGAGCAATCGCTTTATTTACACGACTTACATAGATGGCGAGGAGCTATCGCATCAACTGTATGATTCGGCCTGATTTCCGTGGGCTTGTTTTTACCTTGTCGGTTATGTTGGAGTCTTTCTATCGAGTTATTTCATTCAAAATGATAGTTTTGTATAAAAATTGAAGGGCGATCGTATTAATTATATGACTTAATTAAATGGCGAGGAGCAATCGCATCAGCTATATGATACGTCCTGATTTCAGCGAGCTCCAGAGGTGGGTAGTAACGCGCTACATTTACACCGTTACATTTACTTGAGTAACTTTTGGGGTAAATTGTACTTTTACGAGTAGTTTTTATGCAACATACTTTTACTTTTACTTGAGTATATTTATAGAGAAGAAACGCTACTTTTACTTTGCTCCATTTATCTACATTCAGCTCGCTACTCGCTACTTTTTTTTTTATCGATCTGTTAATGTTTGTTATGGTTTGTCACAGACCTTCAAAGTAGGATGAGGATGCCTGCGTTTCACCAATCACATGCAGTCACTGGTGACGTTGGACCAATCAAACAGAGCCAGGCGGTCACATGACCCGACTTAAAAAAGTTGAAAAACCTAATGGGGTGTTACTATTTAGTGGTCAATTGTACGGAATCTGTACTGAACTGTGCAATCTACTAATAAAAGTTTCAATCGATCAATAAAAAGTGTAAAGGAAAAAAGACACTTTTTATTTCAACCTTACTTCCCGTCATAAGGCTAAAGACTGATCGCACAGTTCCTGTCTTCACAATAAAAGTGCTGCTCCATCACGCCTGCGCTAAAAAAATAAGAGTCTCCGAAAGCCAGCGCAAACAATCTAGGAAGCTACGGAGTTTGCCGCCAATGTATTTCTTGTAAAGTGTATAAAAACAAATATGGAAGCTGGACAAATAAGATGCCAAAAAAAACAACGACTTTCATGTGGTATTAGACGGAAATGAGGAACTTTTTTTCTCCTCCATTTGAAAATGTGGACGTCTGATTCCAATCAATGCAAGTCATCAGAATCAGGTAATACACCAACTTATATTCCTGTCTTCATGAAAGATAGGAATGTATGTGTTAAACATGCATGTATATTCATTAAAACACCTTTAACATGTCAACAAAAACGGCAAAATAACTATAAATTATATACTGTACATATAAATGTATGTATGTATATGCATATGTATATATATATATATATATATATATATATATACATATATATGTATATGATATGTGTGTGTATATATGATATGTGTGTGTATAAATGATATGTGTGTGTATGTATATGTATATATGAGGTAGATCACCTCGATTTGGTCATTTATTAAGTAATTGATAAACGTTGAAAAACTTATTGGGGTGTTACCATTTAGTGGTCAATTGTACGGAATATGTACTGTACTGTACAATCTACTAATACAAGTTTTAATCAATCAATCAATCAATCAATGCCTACTGAGCCTATGGTGCTGTTAATTTATTGGGGCTCAATGTGCCTTATTTTAATGTACTATTATTTAAGAGATATTCCTGGCTCTGAACTTGCTCATTGCTATTTTTATGTTTTTGTGCATTATTTGTTGCCGTGATCATTAAACAATCAAGTTACTCACCAGTTACTCAGTACTTGAGTAGTTTTTTCACAATATACTTTTTACTTTTACTCAAGTAAATATTTGGGTGACTACTCCTTACTTTTACTTGAGTAATAAATCTCTAAAGTAACAGTACTCTTACTTGAGTACAATTTCTGGCTACTCTACCCACCTCTGGCGAGCTCCTTTTTACTTTGGGGATTATATCAAAATTTAAAGATTATGTTAGTCTTTTATGGAATTTTATTTGTGAAATGTGGCAGTTAGCATGTATAACTGGTGAGGAGCATTCGCATTAATTATACAACACAATTTAATTTAATTAATTTGAGCGATTGTGCCGTGAGTTTTGATTTCCGTTTACTAAATGCTGTGAACAAACAAATTTGGATAATAAGAGTAAAATATTAGCTTTATGCTAACTTAACATGAGAATTGCCATTGACATGCTAACATGTCATCATCATCACAGGAGGGTCAGCTGACATTCTGCAGAGAGCTGCAGCTTTACGGCGGCCATTATGAGGATTATTTAGTGCTCAGAAGATCAAACGTCGGTCTCAGAGACGCACAATGAAGGATCTTCAAAGAATGAAGGAAGGAATACACAACTCTGCACTTTTCTTTATTTTACAACCGAGTCGGGACACGCCTCACCAGTCTTCATGAAGCACACGCACGTTTTCAACAACACTTGCACGCCTCAAAACCAAAGGTGGTAATAACGTTGTGAGAACCTTTTGAATTAAATTGTTTAAATCTTGGACGAAATAGTTCCATTTAAAGACCACTTTGCAACACATTTCTCTCTCTCTCTCTCTCTCTTTCTCTCTCTCTCTCTCTCTCTCTCTCTCTCTCTCTCTTTCTCTCTGTCTCTCTTTCTCTCTCTCTCTCTCTCTATATATATATATATATATATATATATATATACAGTGGGGCAAAAAAGTATTTAGTCAGCCACCGATTGTGCAAGTTCTCCCACTTAAAATGATGACATGGGTCTGTAATTTTCATCATAGGTACACTTCAACTGTGAGAGACAGAATGTGAAAAAAAAAATTCAGGAATTCACATTGTAGGAATTTTAAAGAATTTATTTTTAAATTATGGTGGAAAATAAGTATTTGGTCAATTACAAAAATTCAACTCAATACTTTGTAATATAACCTTTGTTGGCTATAACAGAGGTCAAATGATTACTATAGGTCAGGGGTGTCAAACTCATTTTAGATCGGGGGCCACATGGAGAAAAATCTACTCCCAAGTGGTAAAATCCCTGCATGATAACTTAAAAATAAAGACACCTTCAGATTGTTTTCTGTGTTTAAAAATAGAATAATCACATTCTGAAAATGTACAAATCTTAATGTTGTTGTTTTTTTTACACTTTCATGTTGCGGTTAATAGTATTCTATCTTTATTTGTCATTATTTATATTTTCTAAATGAATGATGTGATAATGTTCATCAGTCAACTCAATGGTGTTCATTTTCAATCTATCAAGATAAAAAAATATCAAAATCAAACTACAGTATGCCATGTATGTAGTTTTATCATTTTCCTCAATTGATTTACTAACATAATGTGGTTTATTTTGTACATATGTACCATCATCTACTGTACAGCAGAAGTCGGCAACCTTTAGCACTCAAAGAGCCATTTTGACCCATTTCACAAAATAAAGAAAACTATGGGAGCCACAAGACTCTTTTGAAATTTAAAATGAAATAACACAGCGTACATAGTTTTGTTTTGCTTTGTGCTATGTATTAACCAGGGGTCTCAGACACACGGCCCGCACCTTAATATGAAATTTTAGTATTACTGGGAGTTTTATTTGAATGCCGCTTGACAACATCACATTTGCCAACCATCTCAATTTTTCCAGGAGACCACCAAGTTTGAGTAACCTTTCTCTCAACTGTCTGCTGGTTTTCACCCAAACAACAATAATAAGGGCGTGCTATGATGACAATGCGTCTAGCGCCCTCTACAACTGTAACAAACAGCTTACCAGCCCATTCACATGTTGTATGAGGCTTCTGCGGACACACATGAGCGACTGCAAGGCATACTTGTTCAACAGCCATACAGGTTACACTGACGGTTGTGATATAAAAAACTTTAACACTCTTACTAATATGCGCCACACTGTGAACCTACACCAAACAAGAATTACAAACACATTTCGGGAGAACATCCGCACTGTAACACATTATAAACGCAACATAACAAACACCCAGAATCCCATGAATCCCTGACTCTTCCGGAAGAGGGATTCCATCATACACCACCCAACCCCGCCCACCTTAACCGGCCCACGGACCGTACGTTTGACTTCCCTGCTATAGGTCTTTACCAGGTTTGCACACACAGTAACTGGTATTTTGGCCCATTACTCTATGCAGATCTTCTCGAGAGCAGTGATGTTTTGGGGCTGTCGCTGAGCAACACAGACTTTCAACTCCCTCCACAGATTTTCTATGGGGTTGAGGTCTGGAGACTGGCTAGGCCACTCCAGGACTTTCAAATGCTTCTTACGGAGCCAATCCTTCGTTGCTCGGGCGGTGTGTTTGGGATCATTGTCATACTGGAAGACCCAGCCACGTTTAAACTTCAAAGCTCTCACAGATGGAAGGAGGTTTTTGCTCAAAATCTCACGATACATGGCCCCATTCATTCTTTCCTTAAAACGGCTCAATCGTCCTGTCCCCTTAGCAGAAAAACAGCCCCAAAGCATGATGTTTCCACCCCCATGCTTCACAGAAGGTGTGGTGTTCTTGGGATGCAACTCAGTATTCTTCTTCCTCCAAACACGACAAGTTGAGTTTATACCAAAAAGTTTTATTTTGGTTTCATCCGACCTCATGACATTCTCCCAATCCTCTGCTTTATGATCCATGTGCTCTCTGGCAAACTTCAGACGGGCCTGGACATGCACTGGCTTAAGCAGGGGGACACGACTGGCACTGCAGGATTTGATTCCCTGTTGGCATAGTGTGTTACTGGTTGTAACCTTTGTTACTTTGGTCCCAGCTCTTTGCAGGTACTTCACCAGGTCCCCCCGTGTGGTTCTGGGATTTTTGCTCACCGTTCTCATGATCATTTTGACCCCACGGGATGAGATCTTGCGTGGAGCCGCAGATCGAGGGAGATTATCAATGGTCTTGTATGTCTTCCATTTTCTGATAATTGCTCCCAAAGTTAATTTTTTCACACCAAGCTGCTTGTCTATTGTAGATTCAGTCTTCCCAGTCTGGTGCAGGTCTACAATTCTATTCCTGGTGTCTTTCGACAGCTCTTTGGTCTTGGCCATAGTAGAGTTTGGAGTCTGACTTTTTGAGGCTGTGGACAGGTGTCTTTTATACAGATAACGAGTTCAAACAAGTACCATTAATACAGGTAACGAGTGGAGGACAGAAGAGCTTCTGTGAGAGCCAGAGATCTTCCTTGTTTGAAGTGAAAAAAATATATTTTCCACCATAATTAACAAATAAATTCTTTAAAATTCCTACAATGTGAATTCCTGGATAGTTTTTTTCACATTCTGTCTCTCACAGTTGAAGTGTACCTATGATGAATATTACAGACTTCTGTCATTATTTTAAGTGGAAGAACTTTCACAATCGGTGGCTGACTAAATACTTTTTTGCCCCACTATATATATATATATATATATGTATATGTATACACACACAGGCAGAATAGCTCGGTTGTTAGAGTGGCCGTGCAAGCAACTTGAGGGTTCCAGGTTCGATCCCCACTCCCGCCATCCTAGTTACCGCTGTGGTGTCCTTGGGCAAGATACTTTACCCACCTGCTCCCAGTGCCACCCACACTGGTTTGAATATAACTTAGATTTTGGGTTTCAAGATGAGGTGGCCGAGTGGTTAAGGCGATGGACTGCTAATCCATTGTGTTCTACAAGCGTGTGTTCGAATCCCATCCTCAATGAGCTGTTGTTCACTTTGGCTTCACGGTGGGAGAGGGGTTAGTGCGTCTGCCTCACAATACGAAGTTCCTGCAGTCCTGGGTTAAAATCCAGGCTCGGGATCTTTCTGTGTGGAGTTTGCATGTTCTCCCCGTGAATGCGTGGGTTCCCTCCGGGTACTCCGGCTTCCTCCCATTTCCAAAGACATGCACCTGGGGATAGGTTGATTGGCAACACTAAATTGGCCCTAGTGTGTGAATGTGAGTGTGAATGTTGTCTGTCTATCTGTGTTGGCCCTGCGATGAGGTGGCAACTTGTCCAGGGTGTACCCTGCCTTCCGCCCGATTGTAGCTGATATAGGCGCCAGTGCCCCCCGCGACCCCAAAAGGGAATAAGCGGTAGAAAATGGATGGATGGATGGATATATATATATATATATATATATATATATATATATATACATATATATATATATATATATATGAACGTAGGAGAAATAGTGTGTGTTTGTGGGAAAAAAAACTGTCATTGTTTCAAAATTAATAAAATACAAATAATTAGTGTTGTTATGAATTATTGACCTATAAATGCTGTAATTACCTCATCTAAAGTGTTCCAGGTTAAAAATTATTTATTTGGAAAAAATTGTTATTTTCTGTTTTTGTCATTTGTTTCTATTCGAAGATTTTTATGTTTATGTTTGTATATATGTTTTATATATATATATATATATATATATATATATATATATACATACATATATATATATATATATATATATATATATATATATATATATATATATACATACATATATATATATATATATATATATATGCACGCACGCACACACTGGAAATATATGTATATATACTTCAATAAATAGTGTGTGCGTGTGTGTATATATATATATACACACATGAATGAAAACGTTTCACAAACACACACATTTTCGCAAGTAGAACAACTAATTTCCTAAATGTAATACTTTTGGCACATATCTTCCACTTTTTGTTTAACTCACACCGTTTTTTTTTTTTTTTTTTAGAAACTAGAGTTCCTTTTAGAAACTGGAGTGCCTTTGTCAATCATTTCCTTGAGTTTGTTAAACTTTTATTTTGACTTTGTGTAGTTTTGTCAGTAATTTCCCTCTGTTTTACAGCTTTGATGGCGTCTTCCCTCTTCATAGATCTCTCCTCTCATCACCTCCTCCTCCTCCTCCTCCTCCTTCATCCTTCACTGAGGAGCAGGAAGATTGACTCAGCCTGGACTTGACCTGCTTTCTGGGCTCCGAGGAGTCTCCTCTCCACCCGGCCCAATGACGGATGGAGAGGCAATCCCACGCACACACACGCACACACACACACACAAACACACACACACACACACACACACACACACACACACACACACATCGAGAGGGTTTTTTTTTTAGCAGGAATAGGAGACATGAAATCATGGGATATGGACGTCCATTTGGGGCGCTGGCCAACAAATACAATGAATTGTGTGTGTGTGTGTGTGTGTGTGTGTGTGTGTGTGTGTGTGTGTGTGTGTGTGTGTGTGTGTGTGTGTGTGTGTGTGTGTGTGTGCGTGTGTGTGTGTGTGTGCGTGTGCATTTGTGTGTGTGAAAAAATATTTTTCTGTTAATTTTTGTTGAAGTGGATTTAAAGTCAGTATTTTATTTGATTTCTATTTATTGTATTTTTTTATCCATCATAATTTTCTATTTTACATACTTTTTTTTAAATTTCGGATTAATTTTTTTTTTTTTTTTACAATTTTGAGTTGTCACATGTATTTAGGAATGTTTTAAAACTATATATTTTTTATTATATTCAAAAAGAAATACTAATATAAAATCGTTACATTTTTTCTAATAAATATTTTCTGAATTATTTACCTGTACTAGATTTAATCATGTCTATTAATATTATTTGTTAACAATTATATTTTTTTAACCTTAATAAAATCATTAATCCGAACAATTAATCAGACTAATTTTATTTTAATGTTAAAAAAATTTAATGATTTAAAAATGTCATTTTAATAAATGTGTACTTAAATATTGTGTAATTGTAGCTGAATATGATTTACTGACCATGTTTTTGTCTCACTGTGTTGACTTTTTTCTTTCCTTCCTGGAGGAAACAATTCAAGTTACGGACCAGGAAGTCGTCGTTCTCGGGTGTCGCCAACTAATCTGTCATTCTGCTGCTTTGCAATCTAATTTTAGTTCAACAGTCTGTGTTCCTCAGCATGAGTGCTTATTAATAATATCACATTGTGATTTATGGCTAACATGTTTGCCAATGCTAATGAGAAGCTGGAAGACTTTAGAGCAGTCAGTGTACAGCTTGTATGGAGATCGTCTAATAAGTGATGGCAACACATGCGAGTAGTAGGATGACTGGGTCTTGTTCACAGTCAAATGCGGTGGCATTAAAGTCGCGGTCTTGGGCTGCGGTAAACTGATTGATTTTTACCTTTTGACATACGCATGATCTTTGGGTGGGAATATGTTTATGCAGGTCAAAGATCCTCTGCCTGACACGAGTGTTCTGCCATTTTGGAAAACAATAGCCAAAGATCCACTCGCGGCTGTTTCTAAAGAAAAATATCTTCTGTATGACAGGCGCTCTGTGCTGTGTTTAACGACCTACTGCAAAACTGCTGGTCAAAGATCCTGAAATGTCAGCGTTTTTGCAGCAGATCCCTAAAAATAGTCTGCTATTCAAAGACCTCCTACCTCCAAAGCGCTAGTCACAGATGTTTGATGTCGGACAGACTCAAGACTCCATGTGTTTTTAAGGACATACTGCAAAAACACCTGTCAAAGATCTTCTAAATGACAGGAGCAACAATTTATGTTTAAATACTTTAAGGAAAAAGGGTAGTCAAAGATCCTCTGTGTGACAGGAGGGCTATGCTGCTTTTAAGGACTTATGACAAAAAGACAACAAATATCTTCTTTATGACAAAAGTGCTCTGTCGCCTTGAAGGGCCTGCAACAAATGTCAAGTCAAAGATCCTTTATACGACAGAAGCACTGTTTTGCTTTATAAGGACCTGCAACAAAAATACAAGTCAAAGATCATTTATATGACATGAAAGGTAGCCTTTAAGGACCTGCCAAAAATTATGTCAAGGATCCTCTATACGACGGGAGCACTTTTTATCACCTTTAAGGACCTGCACAAAGAAGGCAAGTCAAAGATCCTTCACACAACATGAGTGCTTTGTCGCCTTCGAGGGCCTGCAACAAAAAGTCAAATCAAAGATCCTTTATACGACATAAGCGCTCTGTTGCCTTTAAGGACCTGCAATAAATGTCAAGTCAAAGATCATTTATAAGACTGAGTGCCCTAGCCTCTTTAAGGACATGCAACAAAAAGTCAAATCAAAGATCCTTTTTATGATGTGAGTGCTCTGTTGGCTTTAAGGACTTGCAACAAAAAGGCAAGTCGAAGATCCTTCATACGACATGAGCGCTCTGTCGCTTTTAAGGACCTGCAACAACAAGTGAAGTCAAAGATCCTCTTTATGACAGAAGCATTTTTTAATCACCTTTAAGGACCTGCAACAACAAGTCAAGTCAAAGATCCTCTTTATGACAGAAGCGGTTTTTTAATCACTTTTATGGACCCACAAAAAAAAGGCAAGTCAATCAATCAATCAATGTTTATTTATATAGCCCCAAATCACAAATGTCTCAAAGGACTGCACAAATCATTACGACTACAACATCCTCGGAAGAACCCACAAAAGGGCAAGGAAAACTCACACCCAAGGATCCTTTATACAACATGAGCGCTCTGTCACCTTTAAGGTCCTACAACAAAAGGCAAGTCAAAGAAACTTTATACACATGACAATCTGTTACCTTTAAGGTCCGGCAACAAAAATACAAGTCAAAGATCCTTTATATGACATGAAAGGTCTGGTGTATTCAAGATTCTGTAACAAAAAGAAAAGTCAAAGATTCTTTAAATGACCTGAGCGCTCTGTAGCCTTTAAGGACCTGCCCAAAAATATGTCAAGGATCCTCTATATGACGGGAGCACTTTTTATCACTTTAAGGACCTGCAACAAGAAGGCAAATCAAATATCCTTTGTACGACATGAGCGTTCTGTCGTCTTTAAGGTTCTGCAACAACAAGTCAAGTCAAAGATCCTTTATATGACATGAGTGATCCGTCCTCTTCAAGAACGTGCAACAAAAAGTCAAATCAAAAAACCTTTTTATGAGATGAGCACTCTGTTGGCTTTAAGGATCTGCAACAACAAGTCAGGTCAAAGATCCTCTTTATGACAGAAGTGTTTTTTTAATCACCTTTAAGGACCTGCAACAACAAGTCAAGTCAAAGATCCTGTATGGAACAAAGCACTTTTTAATCACCTTTCAGGACCTGCAAAACAAGTCAAGTCAAAGATCCTCTATGCGACAGAAGCACTTTTTATTCACCTCTAAAGACCCACAACAAAAAGGCAAGTCAAAGATTCTTTATAAGACATGAGCGCTCTGTTGCCTTTAAGGACCTGCCCGCAACAACAAGTCAAGTCAAAGATCCTCTATGCGACAGAAGCACTTTTTATTCACCTTTAAGGATCCGCAGCAAAAAGGCAAGTCAAAGATCCTTATACGACATGAGCGCTGTGTCGCCTTTAAGGACCTGCAACAATAAGTCAAGTCAAAGGTCTTCTTTATGACAGAAGCATGTTTCAATCACCTTTAACCTCCTGAAACAACAATTGAAGTCAAAGATCCTCTATGGGAGCATATATCAGCTACAATCGGGCGGAAGGCGTTGTACACCCTCGACAAATTGTCACAAATCTTTTATGTGACATGAGCGCTGTTGCCTTTAAGGACTTACAACAATAGGTCAAGTCAAAGACCCACTCTACGATAGAAGCACTTTTTAATCACATTTAAGGACCTGCAACAAAATAGCAAGTCAAAGATCCTCTTTAGGTATATATATATATCTATATATATATATATATATATATAGATATATATATATAATATTTAGTCAATACTTGACTTTCATTGAATTCTAGCTATTTATATTTATTTTATTATATATATATATATATATATATATATATATATATATATATATATATATATATATATATATATATATAAGAAATTCAGTGTTCATTTATTTACACATATACACACACATCAATCAATCAATCAATGTTTACTTATATAGCCCTAAATCACTAGTGTCTCAAAGGGCTGCACAAACCACTACGACATCCTCGGTAGGCCCACATAAGGGCAAGGAAAACTCACACCCAGTGGGACATCGGTGACAATAATGACTATGAGAACCTTGGAGAGGAGGAAAGCAATGGATGTCGAGCGGGTCTAACATGATACTGTGAAAGTTTGATCCATAATGGATCCAACACAGTCGCGAGAGTCCAGTCCAAAGCGGATCCAACACAGCAGCAAGAGTCCCGTTCACAGCGGAGCCAGCAGGAAACCATCCCAAGCGGAGGCGGATCAGCAGCGCAGAGATGTCCCCAGCCGATACACAGGCAAGCAGTACATGGCCACCGGATCGGACCGGACCCCCTCCACAAAGGAGGGTGGGACATAGAAGAAAAAGAAAAGAAATGGCAGATCAACTGGTCTAAAAAGGGAGTCTATTTAAAGGCTAGAGTATACAAATTAGTTTTAAGGTGAGACTTAAATGCTTCTACTGAGGTGGCATCTCGAACTGTTACCGGGAGGGCATTCCAGAGTACTGGAGCCCGAAATGAAAAAGCCCTACAGCCCGCAGACTTTTTTTGGGCTTTGGGAATCACTAATAAGCCGGAGTCCTTTGAACGCAGATTTCTTGCCGGGACATATGGCACAATACAATCGGCAAAATAGGATGGAGCTAGACCGTGTAGTATTTTATACGTAAGTAGTACAACCTTAAAGTCACATCTTAAGTGCACAGGAAGCCAGTGCAGGTGAGCCAGTACAGGCGTAATGTGATCAAACTTTCTTGTTCTTGTCAAAAGTCTAGCAGCCGCATTTTGTACCAACTGTAATCTTTTAATGCTAGACATGGGGAGACCCGAAAATAATACGTTACAGTAATCGAGACGAGACGTAACAAACGCATGGATAATGATCTCGGCGTCTTTAGTGGACAGAATGGAGCGAATTTTAGCGATATTACGGAGATGAAAGAAGGCCGTTTTAGTAACGCTTTTAATGTGTGCCTCAAAGGAGAGGGTTGGGTCGAAGATAATACCCAGATTCTTTACCGTGTCGCCTTGTTTAATTGTTTGGTTGTCAAATGTTAGAGTTGTATTATTAAATAGAGTTCGGTGTCTAGCAGGACCGATAATCAGCATTTCCGTTTTTTTGGCGTTGAGTTGCAAAAAATTAGCGGACATCCATTGTTTAATTTCATTAAGACACGCCTCCAGCTGACTACAATCCGGCGTGTTGGTCAGCTTTAGGGGCATGTAGAGTTGGGTGTCATCAGCATAACAGTGAAAGCTAACACCGTATTTGCGTATGATGTCACCTAGCGGCAGCATGTAGATGCTGAAGAGTGCAGGGCCAAGGACCGAACCCTGGGGAACTCCACACGTTACCTTAACGTAGTCCGAGGTCACATTTTTATGGGAGACACACGGCATCCTATCAGTAAGATAAGAGTTAAACCAAGACAGGGCTAAGTCTGACATACCAATTCATGTTTTGATACGTTCTAATAAAATATTATGATCGACGGTATCGAAAGCGGCGCTAAGATCGAGGAGCAGCAACATAGATGACGAATCAGAATCCATCGTTAGCAATAGATCATTAGTCATTTTTGCGAGGGCTGTCTCCGTGGAGTGATTTGCCCTGAAACCGGATTGAAAGGTTTCACATAGATTGTTAGACGCTAAGTCTTCATTTAACTGCTCCGCAACAATTTTTTCGAGGAAGGTGAGACACCGGTCGGTAGTTTACCATGAGGTCAGGATCGAGGTTAGGTCTTTTAAGAAGAGGATGAATAACCGCTTTTTTGAATGCTAGGGGAACAGTGCCCGAGGAAAGTGATAAGTTTATAATATTTAGCACTGATGGACCTAATAATACAAAGAGCTCCTTGATCAGTTTCCCAGGAAGAGGGTCAAGTAAACATGTTGTTTGTTTTATTCCATTTACACGTTGTAACAATTCCTCTAATGTTATTTCCTCAAAACGAGAGAAACTATTTTGGATTGCAGTATCCGCCGTATATACAATCGTGTCAGTGTTAATAGAACCCCGTTGTAGCTGGGACGCATTGTCTTTAATCTCCTTTCTAATGACTTCAATTTTCTTACTAAAGAATTGCATAAAGTCATCAGCTGAGTGGGTGGAGCTACTGGAAGGAGTCCCTTGTTGGGTTAGCGATGCTACCGTACTAAACAAAAATTTAGGATCGTTTTTATTACGGTGGATGAGATTTGAGTAATATTTAGCTTTAGCTAAGGTAAGCATGCGTTTATAAGTTATTAAACCATCACTCCATGCTTGATGGTGCACCTCAAGTTTAGTCGTGCGCCATTTGCGTTCCAGCTTTCTGCATAATAATTTCTGAGCTCTAGTTTCTTCTGTAAACCACAGGGTGCGCTTTTTTGGAGCCTTTTTTAACTTTAGCGGTGCTATGTTGTCAATGGTTTCGCGCAGGGCGTCGTTAAAGTTGTTAGTGAGGTTATCAATAGAGCCCACATCATTTGGGAATGGTGCCATTACCGAGGGCAGTAGGTCAGCAAGAGTTGTCGTTGTGGCCGTATTAATGTTGCGGCTGCTATAGCAGTTATTATTATTATTAGTTTGATGAACATGCGTCTGAACCTCGAATTTTATAAGGTAATGATCGGACAATACTTTAGTATACGGGAGTATCGTAACTTTGGAAACGGTGATACCCCTGACAAGCACTAGGTCTATCGTATTACCGTTGCGATGTGTGGGTTCATTTATTATTTGTGTGAGACCACAGCTATCAATTATAGTCTGGAACGCTACGCACGGTGGGTCCGATGGGGTATTCATACGGATATTAAAGTCCCCCATTATGATTATATTATCGGCGTGTGTCACTAGATCAGCAACAAACTCTGAGAATTCATTGATAAAGTCCGAACAGGGCCCTGGGGGGCGGTAGATAACAGCCAGGTGTAGAGGCAGCGGTGTGACAGACCTCATAGTAAGCACCTCAAACGATTTATATTTATTATTTATGTTAGGACTAAGGTTAAAGTTTTCGTTGTATATTAGTGCGACCCCCCCACCCCTTTTAAGAGGACGGGCAATATGCGCATGTGTAAAGTTAGGAGGACATGCCTCATTTAGCGCGAAAAAGTCGTTTGGTTTAAGCCAGGTTTCGCTGAGACCGATGACGTTAAGATTGTTGTCTCTGATAATATCATTAACTAACAACGTTTTGGGAGACAATGATCTTATGTTTAAAAAACCTATATTATAGGTAGTGGGCTGTTTTAGGGAATTTTTGATCAAATTACCCGTAGTAGCAATATTAATAATGTTGTGTTTATTATGCCCAGTGCATTTAGTATAGTTACGACCATATCTAGGAATTGATACGACGGGAATTTTACGATTGTTTGATTGTTGCTTTGATAAACTGAACGCATCATAAAACTCATCTACTCATTGTTGAATTAAGGGTTGAATTGTCCATCCTTGGTCTATTCTCTGTCACTATTTTTCTAACCATATGCATGTACAGTAGATGGCAGTATTGTCCTGTTTAAGAGTGTCACAACATTGCTGTTTACGGCAGACGAACTGCTTTACGGTAGACGGAAACTTGACTGCTGTTTTTGTGTGTTGTTACCGCGCTGGGAGGACGTTACACAAACTGCTTAACAATAAACCCACATAAGAAATCAAGAACTCGGCCTCGATCATTCTACAGTTATAACGTCATTGGGCAGACAAGCTGTTTATATTGTGGGAAAGCGGACGTGAAAACAGGCTGTCCTCACTCAGGTCTGCATGGAGCTGGAGGGGGCGTGGCCTCCAGCTCCGCCTGAATTTCGGGAGAAAATATGTCGGGAGAGGCGCTGAATTTCGTGAGTCTCCCGGAATATCCGGGAGGGTTAGCAAGTATGTTAAGGACCTGCAACAAAAAGGCAAAACAAAGATCCTTATTACGACATGAGCGCTCTGTTGCCTTTAAGAACAGGCAGCAAAAAGGCAAGTCAAAGATCCTTTATACGACATGAGCGCCCTGTTGCCTTTAAGGACCTACAACAATAAGTCAATTCAAAGATCCTCTTTATGACAAAAGCACTTTTATCACCTTTAAGGACCTGCATCTAAAAGGCAAGTCAAAGATCCTTTTTATGACAGAAGCACTTTTTAATCACCTTAAAGGACCTACACTAAAAAAGCAAGTCAAAGATCCTCTTTAAATGATGGAGGCCCTTTTTAATCACATTTAAGGACCTGCAACAACAAGTCAAGTCAAAGATCATTTATACGACAAGAGTGCTCTGTTGCCTCTAAGGACCAGCAATAAAAAAGCAAGTCAAAGATCCTTTATACGACATGATCACTCGGTTGCCTTTAAGAACCTGCAACAACAAGTCAAGTCAACGATCATTTATACGACATGAGCGCTCTGTTGCCTCTAAGGACCAGCAGTAAAAAGGCAAGTCAAAGATCCTTTATACAACATGATCACTCTGTTGCCTTTAAGGACCTGCAACAACAAGTCAAGTCAAAGATATTCTTTATGACAG
This sequence comes from Nerophis ophidion, assembly GCF_033978795.1. Lineage (NCBI taxonomy): Eukaryota > Metazoa > Chordata > Actinopteri > Syngnathiformes > Syngnathidae > Nerophis > Nerophis ophidion. The sequence goes on along the minus strand of NC_084637.1, from coordinate 21,524,247 downwards.
AAGCACTTTTATCACCTTTAAGGACCTGCATCTAAAAGGCAAGTCAAAGATCCTCTTTATGACATATACACTTTTTAATCACATTTAAGGACCTGCAACAGCAAGTCAAGTCAAAGATCATTTATACGACATGAGCGCTCTGTTGCCTCTAAGGACCAGCAATAAAAAAGCAAGTCAAAGATCCTTTATACAACATGATCACTCGGTTGCCTTTAAGAACCTGCAACAACAAGTCAAGTCAACGATCATTTATACGACATGAGCGCTCTGTTGCCTCTAAGGACCAGCAGTAAAAAGGCAAGTCAAAGATCCTTTATACGACATGATCACTCAGTTGCCTTTAAGGACCTGCAACAACAAGTCAAGTCAAAGATCTTCTTTATGACAGAAGCACTTTTATCACCTTTAAGGACCTGCATCTAAAAGGCAAGTCAAAGATCCTCTTCATGACATGAACACTTTTTAATCACCTTAAAGGACCTGCACCAAAAAGGCAAGTCAAAGATTCTCTTTAAATGACGGAGGCACTTTTTAATTTGGCTCTAAGTCCAAAGGTCAAAGATCATCTATTCAACATGAGTGCCCCTTATTTATTTGTCAACTGCAGGGGGAGCTCTTCTGTTCACGCCCACCTTGCTGCTCTTTACCTGAGGAGGTGCTGCCATAAAGTGAGGAGGTGCTGCCATAAAGTGAGTGGCTGTTGTCGCCATGGCGTCGCCTGCGTGTTGCCGAGTCGGCACTAAGATCACTTTGTTGTTGACTCCATCCTGCTAGCAGACACCACTTGGTGCCATAAAATAGTTGGAACACAACCTTTGGACACACACACACATACACACACACACACACACACAAAAACGCACGCACGCACACACACAAAAACGCACGCACACAAAATTAACTAATCAACTCAAATATGGATCCATGTTTGTTCAATAAATATGATGTCATATTTATTGATGACATATTGATTGACATTACTGACAGTACTATGAAAAAAAAAAAAATATATATATATATATACATATACAGTATATATACCTATACAGTATATACATATATATATATATATATATATATATATACATATATATATATATTTATAACATTTTTCACAAAGTACTTCACTAATTTGTTTTTTTACAAAAATGCCAGCACAAAGTATAGCTATTATTTCTGTTAAAAAAAAGTTATTAAAAAATATATATTTTATTATTTTGTTTTACTTTTAGGAAATGATCATATATATTTTGAATATGAGTAAATCTAATACATTTTTTTTGTAGATTTATATTATAAATAATACATCATAATATAATCATCATTAGTTATCCCAATTGACATATATTATAATAACATATAATCCAAGCAACAAAGTGAGTGACCATATTAACAATTTATTTATTTATTTAATCGACATTTATAAATCACTTTAAAAATTGTTTTAATAGAAAATTTAAAAAAATTCACAAAGTACCTCAATAATTAATTTTTCTACAAAAATGCCAGCATGAATTCGCAATTTTTTTTAATTAAAAATGCTTATTAAAAAAATGTATATATTTTTTTATATTTAGGAAATAATCATACATATTTTGAATTGTATTCTTTTAGAACTTTTCATTTCATGTGAATACGTAGATTTATAGTATAAATAATACATAATAATATAATCATCATTAGGCCCTGCGATGAGGTGGCGACTTGTCCAGGGTGTACACAACCTACCACCGGAATGCAGCTGAGATAAGTTCCAGCGACTCCCCTGCGACGCCAAAAGGGACAAGTGGTAGGAAATGGATGGATGGATGGATAATCATCATTAGTTATAAAAGTATACCGTTATTATATTATAATATGATAAAAATCAATTAACGCAATTTAAACTAATTCATAAAAACAGAATATATAATCAACAATTAAAAAACACTTTAATAAATTAATAGCTTTTTTTTTTTTAATATGACAGTTTTATTTTAACTATTGTAAATATAATGCCTTAAATTACAGTTTATTAATATTGTGCACTGTTTTTTTGGTAGAAAATTAATTTAAGCAAACACACATTTAATATTGTGTTTTTTATAATATGTAAAATATGTCCTAAAGCTAGTTTGATATACAAAAAAAACTTTTTACATGATCTCAAACAAACACTTTTTGGACATGAAATGAGATCTTTATTGCATTCTGTCATTTGAATAATAAATAGTCCAAGAACAATGTCCTTTTCTTCCTTAAAAACAAACATTGACAGCCAGTAAAATTAACCACAATTATTTCACTATACATTAAAAAAACAAAAAAAAAAAACGAGCCATTGCACTTTCACAATCCTTCTTGCCCAGAAAACTTGCTCACATGACCTTGGCGTGGAGGTCCCTCGCCAACATGGCCGCTGCACAAGCTGAGGGCCCTTATGGCAACATCAATAATGCGTCCATAAAAGTTAATCATCCACGTGTCGCCGATGAGAGGGCAAAACAAACCAATGAATCCTCGGCGTGGTCCCCTGAGGGCCCCTCATATGTCAAGGCGGGGCCCCTCAGTCACGCCTGGGAAAGAGCGCACCAGGAGTTCTGTGCGGCCATGGTGGCCGGCGCGAAGACGTAGTCCTCGTATTTGATTCCCACGTGTGGCGGCGTGGCGTTCAACTGGCTGCACGTCTGCGGAGGGCAAAGGTCAGCGAGAAACAAAAGGGTTAGGGTCGTTAGAACCTATGTTGCAAGAGTGCCGGGGGCGGGAATCGTAAATAGCGACCACTCTTGGTACTACCTACCGTCTTGTTGAGTCAATAAAATACCACACCGGGGGTTGCCTACAGCCACTTCTGATAATGCCAATGCTAATTAGTAGTGAGAAAGAGTTGTCCAAACTTTTTCAGTTCGTAAATGAAAGCCATTTGATATTTTTCATTCCACAAAACAATATTTTGTTGTTTTTTTTTAACTCTTCAAGTTTGTCCCCAGAAGGGTCTCAGTCATAAAAATGTAATTTTATAAGTCATACATGAATATTACATCTTTAGGCCAGTGGTTCGAAAACTTGCACCTCAGAAAACACTCCAAGGCAGTGGTTCTCAAAGGGGAACATTATCACAATTTCAAAAGGGTTAAAAACAATAAAAATCTGTTCCCGGTGGCTTGTTGTATTTTTAGAAATGTTTTTCAAAATTTTACCGGTCTCCGAATATCCCTAAAAAAAGCTTTAAAGTGCTTGATTTTCACTATTTGCGGTGCGACTATCCATTTCCCTGTGACGTCATACAGTGCTGCCAATGTAAACAAACAACGGCTAATACCACAGCAAGACATAGCGACATTAGTTCGGATTCAGACTCGGATTTCAGCGGTTTAAGCGATTCAACAGATTACGCATGTATTGAAACGGATGGTTGGAGTATGAAAGTATTGAAGAAGAAACTGAAGCTATTGAGCAAATAGCTATTGACGCTATTCATAGCCATAGCATGGCCGAATAGCTGCGTTAGCATCGCCGGTAAAATATGCCGACCAAACGATCAGGACTTTCGCATCTCGTGACACTGGAACAACTTAAATCCTTCGATTGGTAAGTTTTTTTTTCGCATTAAATGTGGGTGGAAGGAAACGTAATATAGTTGCAAATGCATCTGCAGGTTATCCATACATCTCTGTGCCATGTCTGCTTTAGCACTGCCGGTAAATAGCATGTTAGCATCGATTAGCGTAGCATGTTAGCATCGATTAGCTGGCAGTCAACATCAACAGAAACTCACCTTTGTGAATTCGTTGACTTTATAGTTGCAAATGCATCTACAGGTTATCCATACATCTCTGTGCCATGTCTGCTTTAGCACCGCCGGTAAATAGCATGTTAGCGTCGATTAGTGACTCAAAGCGCTTTACATAGTGAAACCCAATATCTAAGTTACATTCAAACCAGTGTGGGTGGCACTGGGAGCAGGTGGGTAAAGTGTCTTGCCCAAGGACACAACGGCAGTGACTAGGATGGCGGAAGCGGGAATCGAACCTGCAACCCTCAAGTTACTAGCACAGCCGCTCTACCAACCGAGCTAAACCGCCCCTGTCTGATTAGCACATAAGTCAACATCAACAAAACTCACCTTTGTGATTTTGTTGAATTTATCGTTGCAAATGCATCTGCAGGTTATCCATACATCTCTGTGCCATGTCTGTCATCGCCGGTAAAATGTGGAGACACTTTGGTACATTCAATGGGGGTCTGGCAGCAGACACTTTTGCATCTTCGGGCCAGTGGTGCAACTTGAATCCCTCCCTGTTAGTGTTGTTACACCCTCCGACAACACACCGACGAGGCATGATGTCTCCAAAGTTCCAAAAAAAAGTCGAAAAAACGGAAAATAACAGAGCTGAGACCTGGTGTTTGTAATGTGTTGAAAATGAAAATGGCGGCTGTATTACCTCGGAGACGTCACGTTCTGACGTCATCGCAAAAAGAGCGGTGAACAGAAAGGCATTTAATTCGCCAAAATTCACCCAGTTAGAGTTCGGAAATCGGTTTAAAAAATATATGGTCTTTTTTCTGCACCATCAAGGTATATATTGACGCTTACATAGGTCTGGTGATAATGTTCCCCTTTAACCTGGGTTCGATCGAACCCTAGGGGTTCGGTGAGTGGGCCCCATGGGTTCGGCAGAGGTCAAAACAAACCCTACTCATCGTCTCAATAAAAACTTCTCCCTATCGGCATATTACGGATAAGGCAACAGCAGAAGTCACACGGATTTGCAGGTGTGTCATTTGTTGTGAGTTTATGCAGTCTAGTATAAGTTTACTGTCTTTTGTTCTTTGAACCATTAATTAGTTGCTTATTAACATGCAAATTAGTAACATATTTGCTCTTAATTATTCATTATTAAGTACTTATTAATGCCTTATTCGGCATGGCCTCATTTTAATCCTATCCCTAACCAAATAACTCCAAATGAAGTCGTTGTTACTTAGAATATGTTCCCCTGGTGGCCAAAAACTTCTAAGTTAAGTCTTTGTTACTTAGAATATGTTCCCCTAGTGTCCAAAAACCTCTAAATCAGGGGTCACCAACCTTTTTGAAACCAAGAGCTACTTCTTGGGTACTGATTAATGCGAAGGGCTACCAGTTTGATACACACTTAAATAAATCGCCAGAAATAGCCAATTTGCTCAATTTACCTTTAATAAATAAATCTATATATATATATAAAAATGGGTATTTCTGTCTGTCATCCATCCATCCATCCATTTTCTACCGCTTATTCCCTTTCGGGGTCGCGGGGGGCGCTGGCGCCTATCTCAGCTACAATCGGGCGGAAGGCGGGGTACACCCTGGACAAGTCGCCACCTCATCGCAGGGCCAACACAGATAGACAGACAACATTCACACTCACATTCACACACTAGGGCCAATTTAGTGTTGCCAATCAACCTATCCCCAGGTGCATGTCTTTGGGGGTGGGAGGAAGCCGGAGTACCCGGAGGGAACCCACGCATTCACGGGGAGAACATGCAAACTCCACACAGAAAGATCCCGAGCCTGGATTTGAACCCAGGACTGCAGGACCTTCGTATTGTGAGGCAGACGCACTAACCCCTCTGCCACCGTGAAGCCCTGTCTGTCATTCCGTCGTACATTTTTTTTTTCCTTTTACGGAAGGTTTTTTGTTTTTTGGAATTTTGATGACATGTTTTAAATAGGTTAAAATCCAATCTGCACTTTGATAGAATAGATAACAAATTGGACCAAGCTATATTTCTAACAAAGACAAATCATTATTTCTTCTAGATTTTCCAGAACAAAAATTTTAAAAGAAATTCGAAATACTTTGAAATAAGATTTAAACTTGATTCTAAAGATTTTCTAGATTTGCCAGAATATTTTTGGGGAATTTTAATCACAATAAGTTTGAAGAAATATTTCAAATATTCTTCGTCGAAAAAAACAGAAGCTAAAATGAAGAATTTAATTGAAATGTATTATTATTCTTTACAATATTTGTTTTTTGTTTTTACTGGAACATTGATTTAAATTGTCAGGAAAAAAGAGGAAGGAATTTAAAAGGTAAAAAGGTATATGTGTTTAAAATTCCTAAAATCATTTTTAAGGTTGTATTTTTTCTCTAAAATTGTCTTTCTGAAAGTTACAAGAAGCAAAGTAAAAAAAAAAAAAGAATTTATTCAAACAAGTGAAGATCAAGGTTTTAAAATATTTTCTTGGATTTTCAAACTCTATTTGAGTTTTGTCTCTCTTAGAATTAAAAATATCGAGCAAAGCGAGATCAGCTTGCTAGTAAATAAACAAAATTTTAAAAAACAGAGGCAGCTTACTGGTAAGTGCTGCTATTTGAGCTATTTTTAGAACAGGCCAGCGGGCCACTCATCTGGTCCTTACGGGCTACCTGGTGCCCGCGGGCACCACATTGGTAACCCCTGCTCTAAATTAAGTCTTTGTTGCTTTCAATATGTTCTCCATTCTAAAGTTTTACCAAAAACATAACTTTGTCTTGAATTAAAAAAAAAAACATTTTATTTTTCACTAAGAAGGGTTCAATGAATGTGCATATAAAACTAATGGGGTTCGGTACCTCCGACAAGGTTAAGAACCACTGCTCCAAGGACTGCAGCAATGAGCAAAATACGGTAGTGTAGTAGGTCTAAGTATTCTTGTACGTCGTGGCTTGCCAGGGCAGCGGGCTAAGAGTGAGGGACACAAACAGACTGAACAAGTTGGTAAAGAAGGCCAGTAACGTGGTGGGAGTGGAGCTGGACTCTCTGCCGGTGGTGTCAGAGAAGAGAAGTCTAGCAAAACTCCTAGCCATTATGGACAACACCTCCCACCCACTACACTCGGACCTTGCGGAGAGAATGAGCACGTTCAGTGGAAGGCTCAGACTCCCTAAATGTAACACGGAACGACACAGGAGGTCCTTCACACCAACAGCCATCAGACTGTATAATGAATATTTCCTTGACTGCACTTAAATGTAGAATATAAATAGAATATATTTATACCATTCATATATTATATATATATAGTATATGTTATATATTATTTATTATTATTATTGTCTATTGTGAGCAAACTGTGGTGCTGAATTTCCCCCAGGGATCAATAAAGTTCTTTCTATTCTATTCTATTCTATTCTATTCTATTCTATTCATTAAAAATAAGATAGAGGTTTTATTTAACAAGTATATTTCATATTTTCGGCCACTGTGATACGACACACAGTTTGAACAGTAACAATGTGTTTGAATATTCAATGAAGGGATTATTTGGTGTACAGCTCCATGGAGCACCGTTTGAGAATCACTGCTTGACATCAACTTCATGTCTGCCGATATAAAGTCATTTTTATTTTAATTATACGTGGGTTCCCTCCGGGTACTCCGGCTTCCTCCCACTTCCAAAGACATGCACCTGGGGATAGGTTGATTGGCAACACTAAATTGGCCCTAGTGTGTGAATGTGAGTCTGAATGTTGTCTGTCTATCTGTGTTGGCCCTGCGATGAGGTGGCGACTTGTCCAGGGTGTACCCCGCCTTCCGCCCGATTGTAGCTGAGATAGGCGCCAGCGCCCCCCGCGATCCCGAACGGGAATAAGCGGCAGAAAATGGATGGATGGATGGACTTTTTAAGGCAAAAAGCACAAAATATGCAATATTTTCACCCCAAAATATTCAAAGTGAAATATATGACGTGAAGTAAATGGATTTTCATTTCATTTTTATATTTTTAAGCAATGACTGTTTGAAAAAACAATATATATATATTTTTTTTAAAATACTAAAATTATTGGCGATACAAAAGGTCCCCACTGGTAAAGGTGTTTAAAATAAGTCATACTGTACTTTATTTATTAATTTTACTTTTAACATTTAAGTCTTTAAATAAACTTCAGGTCTTTATGTCCATCCCATCCATTTTCTACCGCTTATTCCCTTTTGGGGTCGCGGGGGGCGGAAGGCGGGGTACACCCTGGACAAGTCGCCACTTCATCACAGGGCCAACACAGATAGACAGACGACATTCAGACTCACATTCACACACTAGGGCCAATTTAGTGTTGCCAATCAACCTATCCCCAGGTGCATGTCTTTGGAAGTGGGAGGAAGCCGGAGTACCCGGAGGGAACCCACGCATTCACGGGGAGAACATGCAAACTCCACACAGAAAGATCCCCAGCCTGGATTTGAATCCAGGACTGCAGGACCTTCGTATTGTGAGGCAGACGCACTAACCCCTCTGCCACCATGAAGCCCGATTAAAGTTTTTTTTTCCATTTTTAAAGTTTTATTCTTTTTGTTTTATGCCAATTTTATCTTTTTTTTTTTTTGCAGCAAACTCATAAACAATGCAATATTTCCCCCCAAAAATATTTAAAAGTGGAATATTTGATGTGAAGTCATTGGATTTTCATTTCATTTTTAATATTTTTAAGCAATGACCAGTTAAAAAACAATAATTATTAAAAACAAAACTAAAATTCTTGAAGATCAAATATCCCCACTCATAAAAGTGTTCAAAATAAGTCATACTGTACTTTATTTAGTTATTTATTTTTTACTTTAAACAAGTTTCTTAATCAACTTGAGATCTATCTGTCATTATAGTTTTTTTCTACTTTTGAAGTTTTATTTTTGTTTTATGCTGCTGAAATATATATTTATTTATAAAAATATAAAAAAAATATATAAAATATAAAAAAAAAAAAACATAAAATAACTGGTGTACCCCACCTTCCGCCCGATTGTAGCTGAGATAGGCAACAGCGCCCCCCGTGACCCCGAAGGGAATAAGCGGTAGAAAATGGATGGATGGATGGAATTTGCCGTTATTGTCATTGTTGTTTTTTTTGTTGGAGCAAACACAAGCAGTGCAACATTTCCCCAAAACATATTTAAAAAGTGGAATATTTGATGTGAAATAATTAGATTTGTATATCATTATTAATCTTTTAAGCAATGACAGTTTTAAAGAAAATAATTATAAAAAAAAAATCTTCAGCTCTATCTGTCAATTATACGTTTTGTTTTTGTTGTTGTTTTTTTGACCTTTTTATCGAATTAAATACAATTTTTGTTTTTATGGCAAACACACAAAATATGCAACAAAATAACCCCAAAATATTCAAAAGTAAATATATGTCAACAACCTGGATTTTGATTCATTATTATTTTTCGAGCAATGACAGTTTTAAGGTAAAAAAAATTACCCCCCCCCCCCCCACACCCCCCGGGCCCCACTCTGGACACCCCCTGTAGTATGAGGTCAGTTTTTTGGACTACTTCCAGGTTGGTGTGTCCACAGACTCTTTACCTGGTAGGGCGACAGGGTCAGACTGGGTTCCCGCTTGACGGTGGAGGTGTGTTCTGACGAGGGCGAGCTGCAGCCAGAGGTGGTCGACGCCCCTAAACATCAATAACAACAACAACAAAAATTGAAATTGAAATGTTCTACCAATAGACACATTTTGTGGATGTTTAGTTGGAGGTGCGCTCCTTTCACCTCACCTGTGGCCGACTTGTTCTTGGCCATCTTGGGCTTGCGCTTCCTGGTCTGTATACTCTCTTTCTTCATGGCCAGAGGCCGGGCCACCTGCACAGGTGCAACATGTCAGGAACACACCTCTGTGGAATGTTTGCCACCGTTAGGTGGAAACTTCAAGGCCTACTGAAATTAGATTTTCTTATTTAAACAGGGATAGCAGGTCCATTCTATGTGTCATACTTGATCATTTCGCGATATTGCCATATTTTTGCTGAAAGGATTTAGTAGAGAACATCCACGACAAAGTTCGCAACTTTTGGTCGCTAATAAAAAAGCCTTGCCTGTACCGGAAGTAGCAGACGATGTGCGCGTGACGTCACGAGTTGTGGAGTTCCTCACATCCTCACATTGTTTACAATCATGGCCACCAGCAGCGAGAGCGAACCGAACCGAGAAAGCGACGATTTCCCCATTTATTTGAGCGAGGATGAAATGTTCGTGGATGAGGAAAGTTAGAGTTAAGGACTAGAAAAAAAAAGAAAAAAAAAGAGGCGTGGGCAGTGTTAACGATTCACATTTACTAGGATAATTCTGGAAAACTTGCTTATTGTGTTACTAGTGTTTTAGTGAGATTGTATGGTACCTGAAAGTCAGAGGGGTGTGGCCACGGGTGTGTTGACCGCCAGTGTCTCTGAGGGAAGCCACGTTTCTCGACGAGGGGAAGCTAAGGCAGTCGTTGGGACCAGGCTGAACTTTTTTTCCCCCTCCTACACGGTGGAAGCATCCCACCTTCGGGGAAAGCCGGTCGTAGGAGGCAAGAGAGTCCACAGCTGCCTCTTTGACACGCGCACGAGGAACGACGTAAGCTATCCGCTCATGTCTACGGTAAGAGCTGACTTATTACCACAATTTTCTCACCGAAACCTGCCGTTTGACATGTGGTAAGGAACCATGTTTGCTTGACCGCTCTGTTCCATATTAAAGCTTCACCGTCATCTTTAGGGAATGTAAACAATGAAACACCGGCTGTGTTTGTGTTGCTACAGCCGGCCGCAATCCACCGCTTTCCACCAACAGCTTTCTTCTTTGTAGTCTCCATTAGTATTTGAACAAATTGCAAAAGATTCAGCAACACAGATGCCCAGAATACTGTGTAATTATGCGATTAAAGCAGACTACTTATAGCTGGGATCGGGGCTGGAACAACATGTCCCTTACAATCCGTGACGTCACGCGCACGCGTCATCATACACGTCATCATACCGCAACGTTTTCAAGAGGAAACTTTGCGCGAAATTTAAAATTGCAATTTAGTAAACTAAAAAGGCCTTATTGGCATGTGTTGCAATGTTAATATTTCATCATTGCTATATAAACTATCAGACTGTGTGGTCGGTAGTGGTGGGTCTCAGAAGGCCTTTCAGATCTATCTGTCCAGTATAAGTTTTTTTTAAAGTCTTTTTGTTTTATGCCGTTTTTGTCAAGGAAAACTTAGTTTTTTGGAGCAAACACACAAACAATGTAATATCCCCCCCACCCACAAAATGTTTTAAATGTGCAATATTGGATGTGAAGTCATTGGATTTTCCTCTCATTTTTATATTTTTAAGCAAAAATAAAATAATAATAACAAAACAAAACAAAACTACTACAATTATTGGGGATCCAAAAGATCCCCACTCTTAAAAGTGTTTAATATAAGTCATAGTGTACCTTTTTGTAAATCTATTTATTTATTTACTTATTTCTATTTTTACACTTAAAGGCCTACTGAAACCCACTACTACCGACCACACAGTCTGATAGTTTATATATCAATGATGAAATATTAACATTGCAACACATGCCAATACGGCGTTTTTAGTTTACTAAATTGCAATTTTAGATTTCCCGTGAGTTTCTTGTTGAAAACGTCGCGGAATGATGACGTGTACGTGTGACGTCACGGACTGTCAGGAAATATTAGCGCTGCACCACTAGCGGCTAAAAGTTGTCTGCTTTAATCGCATAATTACACAGTATTTTGGACATCTGTGTTGCTGAATCTTTTGCAATTTGTTCATTTAATAATGGAGACTATAAAGAATAATTCTGTTGATGGAAAGCCGTGGATTGCAGCTGTCTTTAGCACCGAGACACAGCCGATGTTTCTTTGTTTGTTGTGAAGCGGAGCGGTCAAGCAGCATGTTTCTCTACGTCAACCAGCATTTTTTTGGATGGGGAAATTGTGATATATATCTTACCGGAGACATCAAATGATTATTCGTCGTCCTGCAGCAGCTGTCATGTCAAAAAAGGCAGCTGTGAGCTTGGCTCCTCGGCTTCTCTCTGAGACACTGCCGTTCGCCGCAGCCATCCGACTCAAAGTATGTCTTTACAATCTTTATAATCTCACTAAAACACTATTAAAACAATAAGCAGATAAGGAATCTTCCAGAATTATCCTAGTAAATGTGTCTAAAAACATCTGAATTACTCACAATGCAATCACCTTTTTTTTTTTTACTTTGTTTTTTTTTTTTCTAGTCCTTCGCTATCAATATACTCAGCCACAAATTTTTCGTCCTCGCTCAAATTAATGGGGAAATTGTCGTTTTCTCGGTCCGAATAGCTCTTTTTGTTGGAGGCTCCCATTATAAACAATGTGAGGATGTGAGGAGCCTTCACACGGGTGACATCCTCCTCGTCTGCGACTTCTGGTGCAGGCGAGACTTTTTTATTTGCGACCAAAAGTTACGAACTTTATCGTCAATGTTCTCTACTAAATCCTTTCAGCAAAAATTTGGCATTGTCTCGAAATGATCAAGTATGACACATAGAATGGACCTGCTATCCCCGTTTAAATAAGAAAATCTCATTTCAGTAGGCCTTTAAACACAAAATATGGAACATTTCCCCAAAACATTTTTTAAAGTACAATATTTGGTTACATTTTTTTTATAATAATAATAACATTAAAATAATAATAATAATTACAAAAAATTACTACAATTATTGGGGATTCAAAAGGTCCCCTCTCATAAACGTGTTTAAAATAAGTCATACTGTATTTTATTTATTTATTTTAATTTTAACACTTAAGTCTCTAAATCAACTTTAGGTCTATCAGCGATTATATGTTTTATTTAATTTTTTTGTTTTTTGTTATTTTATGCCATTTTGTCAAAGAAAACTTTAGTTTTTTGGAGCAAACACACAATGTAATATTTCCCCCCCAAAATTTTAAAAGTGGAATATTTGATGTGAAGTCATAGGATTTTCCTCTCATTACAGTTAAAAAAAAGAAAAATTAATAAATAATGAAAAAAAAAAAAAATACTACAATTATTGGCGATCAAAAAGGTCCCCACTCGTAAACGTGTTTAAAATAAGTCATACTGTATTTTATTTATTTATTTTACTTTTAACATTTAAGTCTCTAAATCATCCTTAGGTGTATCAGCGATCATAAGTTTTTTTGTTATTGTTTTTTTAATTTTTTTTGTTGTTGTTTTATGCCGTTTTTGTCAAAGAAAACTTAGTTTTTTGGAGCAAACACAAAAATGCAATATTTCCCCCAAAGTATTTAAAAGTGGAGTAATTGATGTGAAGTCATTGGATTTTTATTTAATTTTTTTCTGAGCAATGACAGTTTAAAAAAAGAATAATTATTTTTTTTAAATACAAAAATTCTTGGGGATCCAAAAGGTGCCCACTCCTAAAAGTGTTTGAAATAAGTCATTCTGTACCTTTTTTTAAATTTCTTTCTTTCTTTCATGATTTTCATTTAAATACTTAAACACAAAGTATGCAATATTTCAACCAAAACATTTTTAAAAGTGGAACATATCATTTTATTTTTTTTTTAAATAAAAGTAAAATAATAATAACAACAATAATAAACAAAAATTACTAAAATTATTAGGGATCCAAGAGGTCCCCACTCATAAACGTGCTTAAAATAAGTCATACTTTATTTTATTTATTTATTTTACTTTTAACTTTTAAGTCTCTAAATCAGCTTTAGGCTTCAGCGACTATACGTTTTTTGTTGTTGTTGTTTTTTTTTTTTAAAGTTTTTGTTGTTGTTTCTTTTGTTGTTTCATGCCGTTTTTGTCAAAGAAAACTTAGTTTTTTGGAGCAAACACAAAAATGGAATCTTTGCCCCAAAGTATTTAAAAGTGGAGTAATTGACGTGAAGTTATTGGATTTTTATTTCATTTTTTTCTGAGAAATGACAGTTTGAAAAAAGAATAATTTTTTTTTTAAATACAAAAATTCTTAGGGATCCAAAAAGTGCCCGCTCCTAAAAGTGTTTAAAATAAGTCATCCTGTACCTTTTTTTAAATGTATTTATTTTATTTCATAATTTTTATTTTAACACTTAAACACAACATTTTAAAAGTGGAACATTTCATTTAATTGTTTTTAAACAATAACAGTAAAATAATAATAATAATTGAAAAATGTTTTTAAAATTAGTAGGGATCCAAAAGGTCCCCACTCATAAACGTGTTTAAAATAAGTCATACTGTATTTTATTTATTTATTTTACTTTTAATATTTAAGTCTCGAAATCAGCTTTAGGTGTAACAGCAACCATACATTTTTTGTTGTTGTTGGGTTTTTTTTGAAAGTTTTTTTTGTTGTTGCTTTATGCCGTTTTTGTCAAAGAAAACTTTGTTTTTTTGGAGCAAACGCAAAAATGTAATAATTCCCCCCAAAGTATTTAAAAGTGGAATAATTCATATGGAGTCAATGGATTTGTATTTCTTTTATTTTCTTCTTTTTTTCTAAGCAATGACAGTTTAAAAAAACAAATATTACTTTTTTTTAAATACTAAAATTCTTGGGGATCCAAAAGGTGCCCACTCCTAAAAGTGTTTAAGATAAGTCATAGTGTACCTTTTTTTAAATGTATTTATTTATTTCCTTATTTTTATTTTAACACTTAAGCACAAAATATGCAATATTTCCTCAAAACATTTTTAAAAGTGGAATATTTGATTTAATTTTTTTTAATACAATAACAGTAAAAAAATAATATTAATAAACAAAATTATTAAAATGATTGGGAATACAAAAGGTCATTAAAGTGTTTAAAATTAGTCATACTGTATTGTATTTATTTATTTATTTTAACACTTAAGTCTCTAAATCAACTGCAAGTCGATTATACATTTTAAAAAAAATCTGTTTTTTTGTTGTTGTTTATGCTGTTTTTGTCAAAGAAAACACACAAACAATGCAACATTTCCCCCAAAAATATTTGAAAGTGAAAATTTTATATGAAGTAATTAGATTTTTATTTCGTTTTTATATTTTTTTAAGCAATGACAGTTTAAAAAAAAAATATATTTTTTTTTTTTAAATACAAAAATTCTTGGGGATCCAAAAGGTCCCCACTAATAAAAGTGTTTAAAATAAGTCATACTGTACTATATATATATATATATATATATATATATATATATATATATATATATATATATATATATATATATATATATATATTTATTTTTATTTTTTTTTCTTCTTTCTTTCTTTTAACACTTGAGTCCCTAAATCAACTTCAGATCTATCTGTTGATTATAATTTGTTTTCGAATTTTTAATTCTTTTTTTTTTGTGGATGTTTTATGCCGTTTTTGTCCAAAAAGAAAAAAAAAACTTTGTAGTTGGAGCAAACACACAAATAATGCAAATTTTTACCCCCCAAAAACCATGCTGCAAACGAAAACATTGGACTCATTGTTCCGTCTTGTCACAGTTTCTTTGAGGATTCTCTTTCAAATGTCAGATGATTTAGAATTTTCGGTTTGTGTTTTCGAAATCCGAGGGTTTCTGGTCGAGTTCCGAGTTGTTCAGCAAAGTAAACTGACCAAATACCAGGGTCTAACTGGTCTTTGCCTGTGAGGATGAATGAATGGATAGGAAATCTGGGTAAATTGATAACCGCGCTGTTCCATTCCTGCCCCATTCTTTAAGGATTCTTATTCAATTTTTTGATGTGGTCTTAGAAATTCACAGTTGTTGAAAGAGTTGGCATTTGACCAAACCCACTGAGTACGAAACATCCAACTGGTTTTTTATCCTGGAAATAAATGAATGGACGGAACACTCGGAGAACTGGATAATAAGAGAACCTATTAGTGGTTCAGCAAACCAAACCGGTTGAGTATGAAAATGGACTTGGACTCTTTGTTCCGTCTTGTCGCAGTTTCTTTGAGGATTCTCTTTCAAATGTTGTTGAATGACTTGGAGTTTTTGGTTTGTCCTGTGTTTTCGAAATCCGAAGGTTTTCTGTTCCAGTTCCGAGTTGTTCAGCAAAGCAAACAGACCAAGTACCAGGGTCTAACTGGTCTTTGACTGTGAGGATGAAGGAATGAATCGGAAATCTTGGTAAGTTGATAAACGCGTTGTTCCTTTCCTACCCCATTCTTTAAATATTTGTATTAAATTTTTTGATGTGGTCTTAGAAATTCACAGTTGCTGAAAGACTTGGAATTTAACCAAACCCACTGAGTACCGAACATCCAACTGGTTTTTGATTATGGAAATGAATGAATGGATGGAACACTCGGAGAACTAGATAATAGGAGAACATATTAGAGGTTCAGCAAACCAAACCGACTGAGTATGAAAATGGACTTGGACTCATTTTTCCATTTTGTCGCAGCTTCTTTGAGGATTCTCTTTCAAATGCTGCCGGATGACTTGGAATTTTCAGGTTGGCCTGTGTTTTCATAATCCGAGGGTTTTCTGGTGGACTTCCGAGTTCTTCAGCAAAGCAAACTGACTAAGTACCAGGGTCTAACTGGTCTTTGACGGTGAGGATGAATGAATGGATGGGAAATCTGGGTAAGTTGATAAACGCGTTGTTCCTTTCCTACCCCATTCTTTAAATATTTGTATTCAATTTTTTTATGTGGTCTTAGAAATTCACAGTTGTTGAAAGAGTTGGCATTTGACCAAACCCACTGAGTACGAAACATCCAACTGGTTTTTTATCCTGGAAATAAATGAATGAATGGAACACTCGGAGAACTGGATAATAAGAGAACCTATTATTGGTTCAGCAAACCAAACCGGTTGAGTATGAAAATGGACTTTGACTCTTTGTTCCGTATTGTCGCAGTTTCTTTGAGGATTCTCTTTCAAATGTTGTTGAATGACTCGGCGTTTTGGGTTTGTCCTGTGTTTTCAAAATACGAGGGTTTTCTGTTCGAGTCCCGAGTTGTTCAGCAAAGCAAATTGACCAAGTACCAGGGTCTAACTGGTCTTTGACTGTGAGGATGTATGAATGGATGGGAAATCTGGGTAAGTTGATAAACGCGTTGTTCCTTTCCTACCCCATTCTTTAAAGATTTTTATTACAATTTTTGATGTGGTCTTAGAAATTCAAAGTTGTTGAAAGACTTGGAATTTGACCAAACCCACTGAGTACCGAACATCCAACTGGTTTTTGATTATGGAAATTAATGAATGGATGGAACACTCGGAGAACTAGATAATAGGAGAACATATTAGAGGTTCAGCAAACCAAACCGACTGAGTATGAAAATGGACTTGGACTCATTTTTCCATTTTGTCGCAGCTTCTTTGAGGATTCTCTTTCAAATGCTGCCGGATGACTTGGAATTTTCAGGTTGGCCTGTGTTTTCATAATCCGAGGGTTTTCTGGTGGATTTCCGAGTTCTTCAGCAAAGCAAACTGACTAAGTACCAGGGTTTAACTGGTCTTTGATTGTGAGGATTAGTGAATGAATGGGAAATCTTGGTAACTGGGTAAATTGATTACCACGTTATTCCATTTCTGTCCCATTCTTTGAGGATTTTTATAAAATGTTATGATGTGGTCTTAGGAACTAATGGTTGTTGAAAGAGTTGGCATTTGACCAAAGCCACTAAGTACCAATCGTCCAACTGTTTTAAATGATTGGATGGATGCAAAACTCCGAGAACTAGATAATAGGAGAACCTGTTAGTGGTTCAGCAAAGCAAACCGACTAAGTATGAAAATGGACTTGAACTTTTTGTTCTGTTTTGTCGCAGTTTCTTTGAGGATTCTCTTTTAAATGTTGTTGAATAACTTATAATTTTCGGTTTGTCCTGTGTTTTCGATTTCCGAGGGTTTTTTGATCGACTACCAAGTTGTTCCAGTTTCCTTGAGGATTATTCAAAAATGTTTTGATCTGATCTTAGAAATTCATGGTTGTTGAATGACTTGGAATTTGACCAAACTGACTCAGTACCAAGCGTCCAACTGTTTTTTGATCATGGAAATGAATGAATGGATGAAACACTCAGAGAACTGGATAATAGGAGAACCTAAAAGTGGTAAAAAAAAAACTCCACAGAAAAAGTCCCAAACCAAATTAAAAGGCAAAAGAGCGCAACTACTGATTCTGGACTTGGATTATTACCGGAATTGCTTAAGCGGGTCAATAAAGTGCTGCTTTTTTGGTACCTTGTTGCCACTTTTGAGACATATCAGGGTTGAACTCTTGTTACGTACCCCGTGCAGCTTCATGTAGAGGCCACAGGCGTTGCACACGGGTTCTCCCTCAGCGTTGCGCCTCCACAGCGTGGTGGTGCTGGTGTGGCAGTTGGTGCAGCACAGGCCGGCCCGGCGGGACGTGGTTTGCTGTAAAAACCAAACCAAAGAAACAAAAAACTGTCGGACTGTTTTTTTTTTGGGGTTGTTTTGTTTCTGTATGGCTCGGCCCCTAAAGGCAGAGATCTCCTTAGACTCCAGGAGGGGGAAAAGAATCACAGGATGTCAGCACAAGACTGGCAAGGATGAATTATTGCAGATGCCATGTGAAAATAGCTAATGAGTCAGTAGTTGGACAGGCTTTGACACAGCAGCATAAATCATGATTGTTTTGCAGTTTTGTTGCACACAATCTGAGGGCAAAGTCCCTGCAGGTCAATCCCAGCTGATCTACGCAAGCAGCAATTTTGGTTTTGAACGGCAAAAAAGCGGATTGGAGCCAGTTTGCATCCTTAATTGATTTTTTTATTTTTTTTTTAAAAGTAAAGATAGCATCAAAGCAGGCGGTATGAAAGGATGTTATTTAATTTTGGGATGGTAAAATATGCCAATTTAAATGGAATGGATAAAATACATTTGAATAATAAACTTTTAAAAATACAAGAAAAATTCATCAAATCAAAAAAGTTTTTAACATTTTTGGATTTGTGGCCCCTATGTAAGTGTTTTGTTTCGGCCAGGCATATTATTTTCATCTTATTTCATCTTATATCATCATGTTTTTCTCATCAATTATATTGAAATGCACAAAAAATTAAATATTTTTTTTTAAAGAAAAATGTCAAAATAAAAAAAATGTTTAAAAATAAATGAGGTATTAATTAAATGTAATAATGTAATAACGTCTTTGTCAAAACGATATTCTTTAAAAAAAATTGAATATTAATTTTAAAAAATGCCAAATTAAATGGAACGAATAGAATGAATTTGAATGAACCATATCGAAATAAAAAAACTCTAAAAAATTAATGAAAAATGTATTAAATAAAAAATGTTAAAAAAAAATTAAAACATATTGTTGTTGTTTTTTTAATGTTATTAATTTATTTTTATTTTTTTCTAACCAAGGTACGTATTGTCCCCATCATTATTTTCACAAATATGATGTGATAACGTATTTTGCAAAAATATATTAATTGAATTTTGTAATAATACTTAAAACAATTATGGCAAATTCAATGGAATGATTTTGAAAGAAAAATTTCTAAAGGAAAAAACTTAATAAAATAAATGAGGAATTAATGAAATGTAATAATGTAACAACGTGGATTTAAAAAAAATAATAATAATTATAAAAATGCCGAATTAAATGGAACAAATAAAATGAATTTGAATGAAAAATGTCCAAAAAACCTTAAAAAAATAAATGAAAATTAATTAAATTTAAAAAATGCATTTTAAATATTAAATATATTTTTTTGTTGTTGTTTTTGTGTTTTTTTAGTCATTTAATTTTGTAAAAATACTTTTAAAAAATATGCCAAATTCTATATAATTAATTTGAATGAATAATGTCAAATAAAGAAAACTTTTAAAAATAGATTAGAAATTATTTAAATGTAATAATGCAATAACGTATTTTGCCAATTTAAAAAAAATAATAATTAAAAAGTATGCCAAATTAAATGGAAAAAAAAGAATGCATTTTAATGAAAAATATCAAACTAAACACTTAAAAAAGTAAATATAATTTTTTTCAATTAAAAACATGTATTTTAAATATTAAAATGTATTGATTTTTGTTATTTTTGTGTTTTTTAGTCAAACCACGCTATTGCCCACATCATTATTTCCATAAATAATATTACACACACAAAAATTATGTGATAACATATTTTGCAAAAATGTATTCATTGAATTTTGTAAAATTACTTTAGAAATATGCCAAACTCAATGGAATGAATTTTAATGAAAAATTTAAAATAAAAAAATAAAATAAAATAAAAATAAATTAGGGATTAATTAAATGTAATAACGTATTTTGCCAAACTGTATTTTTTGAATATTTAAAAAAATAATACTTAAAAAGTATTAAATTACATGTGTCTTGTCTTTGTGATCATGTTCTGTTTAGTTATGTTCTGTTTTGTTTTTGACTCCATTAGTTCCTGTTTTGGCGCACCCTGGTTTGTTTTGGTTTCCATGATACCAATTAGTTTTCACTTGTCTGGTCACGCACCTGGTTCATTTGGACTCATGCACCTGTTAATCACCACAGCATTATTTAAACCTGTGGTTGCCAGGCAGTCAGCCTGGCGACATCACCTTCTACTCCCCTCATACACACCCATGTTATCCATGCCGATGATCCATGCTCTTTCTCAGTCACAGTAAGTGTTTTCGTTTTTGTTGTCCATAGTTTTGCCTTAGTGCAAGTTTTAGTTTTCATAGCCAAGTTTTTGTACCTCTTCCGTGAGCGCCTTTTGTTTGTTTCTTTTTTTTGAGTTAAGACTAAAATATGTCATTACCTTCACATCGTGTCCGGTCCAGTCGCTTTGCACCACGGCAAAACAAACTACACCAAAGTCCACGCCATGACAGATGTCGCCAGCAAAGAAGTTTTCCCGAAAAATTGGACGAAGGAATATGGGAGGTCCTGCGCGCCATGGAAGCTGAGACGCTTCACTATTCCCCATGGAGCGCAGAGATGTCATGTAGGGTCCGACCGGCAAACTGGTGCCGATCAGTTCCGTGTGGCCTTGGGACTTTGGCGCATCGTCCCTGTCCCGGAAACGCCGCCAAGGACGAAGGACGTTTGGGAAGGCTTATCGGAGCGGACAGGACGCATCGTTCCCGCAAAATCCTCCCCCTCGGGGCGAAAAAAGGCTGCAAGCTGCCCGGCTCCCCCAGGATAACGTCACGCCATCGTCAGTGGAATACGCCAAGACCAGGAACTGTACAGGTGGGGTGGCTCAGCGGCATCATGCCAAGCACCGCAACCTGCGGCCCGGCCACCACTACCACCACCGGTCTTTTGGCACGCCAAGCCTCAACCTGCGGCCCGGCCACCACCACCAGTCTTTCGGCCTGCCAAGCCACAACCTCCGGCCCAACCACCACCACAAATCTTTTGCCACGCCCAGCCTCAACCTCCGGCCCGGCCACCACCACCAGTCTTTTGCCTGCTAAGCCGCAACCTCCAGCTCAACCACCACCACCAGTCTTTTGCCACGCCAAGCCACAACCTCCGGCGCAGCCACCACCACCAGTCTTTCGGCCTGCCAAGCCGAAACCTCCGTCCCGGTCACCACCACCAGTCTTTCGCCAAGTAGCAACCTCCGGCCCTGCCACAACCACTAGTCTTTCGGCCTGCCAAGCCACAACCTCCGGCCCGGCCACCACCATCAGTCTTTTTGCCCACCAAGCTGCAACCCCTAGCTAGGTCACCAGCACCAAGTCCAAGGCTAGCCCCAGCACCAAGTCCAAGGCTAGTACCAAGTCCAAGGCTAGCACCAGCACCAAGTCCAAGGCTAGTGCCAGCACTACGCTGTGCTCCAGTGCCTGCACCAGTTCCACGCTGCCAAGCGCTGCCAGTAGCAGCTCCACGCAGCCAAGCGCCGCCAGTAGCAGCTCCACGCCGCCAAGCGCCGCCAGTAGCAGCTCCAAGCAAAGCTTCGCCGCCTGCCGCACCACGACAAGCTTCGCCGCCTGCCACGACAACGACGCACCCACCTCCTTGGCGCGCTACCTGGCCATCTGCCAGGCCAAATACGCCGACCTCCTCTTCGGCCACGGATGTGGCCCTTCCCGGGTCGCCCACCTCGTCAGATACAGCGGCATTCTACGCGTCGCTGCCACATGACTCTGCCTCGGTGGATTTGGGGACACTTGGGCTGGCGATCCACCGTCATTTCCCTCTTCCACCGTCCCATGACTCTTGATCCTGTTTCATTTTTTGCTGATTTTTGGACATCTGGGATCTGTCCTTAAGGGGGGGCCTCTGTCATGTCTTTGTGATCATTTTCTGTTTAGTTATGTCCTGTTTTGTTTTTGACTCCATTAGTTCCTGTTTTTGCGTACCCTGGTTTGTTTTAGCTTCCATGACAACAATTAGTTTTCACCTGTCATGTCACGCACCTGGTTGATTTAAATTCATGCACCTGTTAATCACCACAGCATTATTTAAGCCTGTAGTTGCCAGGTAGTCAGCCTGGCGACATCACCTTCTACTCACCTCCTACACACCCATGTTATCCATGCCGATGATCCATGCACTTTCTCAGTCTCAGTTAGTGTTTTCGTTTTTGTTGTCCATAGTTTTGCCTTAGTGCAAGTTTTAGTTTTCATAGCCAAGTTTTTGTACCTCCTCTGTGAACGCCTTTCGTTTGTTCCTTTTTTTGAGTTAAGATTAAAATATGTCATTACCTTCACGTCGTGTCCAGTCGTTGCACCACGGGAAAACAAACCACACCAAAGTCCACGCCTTGACAAAATTCAATTAAATTAAATGGAACGAATAGAATGAATTTGAATGAAATATGGATAAAATATATATATTTTTTTAAATAAATGAGAAGTTAGATAAAAAAATATTTTGTCGAACCAAGGTACATATTGCCACCAACAAATGTATTTTCATAAATTATAACTAACCACAAATGATGTAACAACGTACTTTTGAAAAATGTATTAAGTCAATTTTGTAATAATATTTACGGTGGTAGAGGGTTAGTGTGTCTGCCTCCCAATACGAAGGTCTGGGGTTCGATCCTGCGCTGAGGATCTTTCTGTGTGGAGTTTGCATGTTCTCCCCCGTGACTGTGTGGGTTCCCTCCGGGTACTCCGGCTTCTTCCCACTTCCAAAGACATGCACCTGGGGATAGGTTGATTGGCAACACTAAATTGGCCCTACTGTGTGAATGTGAATGTTGTCTGTCTATCTGTGTTGGCCCTGTGATGAGCTGGCGACTTGTCCAGGGTGTACGCCGCCTTCCGCCTGATTGCAGCTGAGATAGGCTCCAGCTCCCCTCGTGACCCCGAAGGGAATAAGCGGTAGAAGATGGATGGATGGATGGACTTTTTAAATTATGTCCAATTGAATGGAAGGAATAGAACACATTTGAATGAAAAATGTCAAAATAAAAACATGTTTTTAAAATAAATGTATAAAATAAACACTATTAATTTAAAATATTAAAATTTATTAATTTTTTTTTAAATGTCAAACTAAGGTACATAATGCCCTCAACAAAGTGTTTAGGTCAGGCATATTCTTTTCATTAATAATATTGACACACACAAAAATAATGCAATAACACATTTTGCAAAACTGTATTCTATAAATTTTGTAATAATAATTAAAAAAAATTACAAATTAAATGAAACAAATCGAATAAATTGGAGCAAAAAATGTCAAATAAAAACTTTTAAAAACACACACAAAATTAATTAAATGAAAAATATATATTAAAAAAATTAAAATGTATTGATATATATTTTTTTATTTTTACTCAAACCAATATACGTATTGCCACCCACAAAATGTTAAATGGAACAAATTAAACTCAATCGAATGAAAAATTTCAAAATATAGATATATATATCTATATTTTAATAAATTTAACATTAATTAAACTAAAAACATATATATAAAATATTATTTTTTAAATTTTGTTTTTGGTCAAACCAAGGTACATATTGCCCCCATCAAAGTGTTTAGGCCTGGCATATTTTTTTCTTAAAACAATATTGAAAGAAAAAAAAATTATTAACCCTAAATTGTCTCAGTATATTCATTTTCAATACTTATACATCTGTAAAAGTATTAATTTTGATTATAATAAATCTGCAAATTGGAATCAATTAATCAATTATTACTATTATTACTAATGATAATGATAATAATTAATGATAATAATACAACAATGACAATAATAATAATATTATTATTAATAGCAACGGTATTATTACTAACACTACTAGTACTACTACTACTACTAATAATAATAGTGATACTTGGTAAGTATTTAAATCCCTTATGTTGAATTGTGGAAATTGTCATACTGCACAAACATACCTGCGTAAACTGACTTTTATTTTGAAAGAAAAAAATATTTTATTACCAGCCTTTTCTGTGGTTTGATGAGCGGCCTGTTGATGCCGTTCATCTTGTGGTAGAGACCGCAGGCGTTGCACAGGTAGTGTCCAGTACCGTCACGGCGCCATAGCGGCGTGGAAATGGAGCCGCAGTTGACGCATTCCCTGCCCTCGGCGGCCATGTCCTCCACCAGGTCTGAATGCAGAGATGGAACACTTTAAAATACAAATAAATTATACTAATAAATTGAATTGATACAATTTTTTATTTACGATTCGACCACAGGATACTTTTAAAAATGGTATATATATATATATATATATATATATATATATATATATATATATATATATATATATATATATATATATATTTATTTTTTTAATGTATTTATTTTTTTGGAGGTGGATTAATTCAGTAAAGTTAAAATGCATTTAAATGATCTTCTGACGTAGAAATATATATATATATATATATATATATATATATATATATATATACTGTATACATCTTTAAATATAACTGTTTAGTTTTTTTTCCGATACTGATGCAAGTGTGGGAAAACAAGATTACATGAAATGGTATATAACAAAACAAAATAAAATGTAACCAAATTAAACAAATAAATCAACAAATACAAATAAAAAATAAAAAAAATAAAGTATGAATTACTTTCAATTGAATTATTGTTGCATTTGCATGGATAACATTCATATAAATAGATTTATTTAAAATGAAACATTTCTGACACAGATTAATTCAATTAATCTAAGATTTTATAAAAATGTTCTTCTAAAAAAGGATATGTGTGGACATTTAAAAAAAATCTAAATACATTATTTATATCTGATACTGTGGGATTATTAAATAAAATCATTGTTTCTTCATACCAATGCATGTGGATGAATAAAATCCAATAAAATAAATAAAACGTTTTCTGACAAATGCTAATTCAATTTGATTATTTTATTGTCCGACAACTCCATCTGGAAAATTAAAATCTAATTATTATAATTTTTAAATAAAATAAAAATGTATAATAATAATAATAATAATAAAATAAGATAAAATAAAATAAAATATATTATAATTAAATGAAATAAAATAAAACACAAGAAAAGAAAATAAGATAAAATATAATAAAAATAAAATACAGCAACATAATATAAAACAAAAATAAAAAAACAAAGTAAAATAACTAAAATAAAGTTAACCCCACCTCTCACTTGAAGTCAGCTGGAATAGGCTCCAGCTCACATGTGAACCAACAGATGATAAGCGGTATAGAAAATGGATGACTAGTTTAACTGAAGAGTATTTTTGTGAAATCAACAGTGTTGGCACTAATGTGTTACAAAGTAACGCGTTGCTGTAACACTCTTATTTTCGGCGGTAACAAATAATAGTAACGCGTTATTTTTCATATTCAGTAACTCAGTCACCGTTACTACATGATGCGTTGTTGCATTATTTTACATTATTTTTTATATAGTATCGGCTAGAAACTGAGGATACCGTATTTCCTTGATTTGCCGGCGGGGCGCTAATTATTTTAAAACCTCTTCTCACTCCGGCACTTACCGAAGGTGTGCAGTAAAAATTTAAGTGTGATATAAGCTTGAACCTTAAATCCTACTGAATAGCTCTTAATGTTCTTCCCTTTATGGGATTTCAAATTAACGGTACTAAAATCAGCCTGCTCCATTTTGAAAATGATGACAGGGGAAGTGTCACTCGTGACGTCACCAGTTTGACCAGGCGGTAATACTAAGCATGAGCTAATTATTTTGGGAAGCTAGTTTGACCCGGCAGTAATTCAAGGCAGACGCATACTATCTGGGGGGTGAATGACAGACAGAAATACCCATTTCATATATATATATATTTTTTTTTTTTTTTTTTTTTTTTTTTTTAAAGGTAAATTGAGCAAATTGGCTATTTCTGGCAGTTTATTTAAGTGTGTATGAAACTGGTAGCCCTTCGCATTGATCAGTACCCAAGAAATAGCTCTTGGTTTCAAAAAGGTTGGTGACCCCTGGCGTAGAGTGTTCTGGGCTTCACTGAAGACATGATTTTATTTCATAATTCCTTGAGAGAAAAAAATATAATCATGTCATGTGTGCCTTGCTTGGGTGAAGCCAGGTTTACAGTTATGTTGTGACAATTTGTTATTATGCTGTTTGTTACTTATATATGTTGTTTTGCAGCTATTTAAAATAGTTTTGTCAATTTGTTCTGGCCCAAAATATATTGGCCCTTTGAAACATATCTTTTGTCTTTGTGTGTTGCATGTAGACCACATTGCTTAGCAGAGTTCAGTGATGCAAATAAATGTCAAATTGATCGACAGATTATTATTCTCCAGTGAAATGGCCTTTAAAAAAAAAAAAAAGTAACTACATAGGTACTTTTCACAGTAACTCAGTAAGTAACTGAGTTAGTAACTCAGTTAAGTTTGAAATAAAGTAACTAGTAACTGTAACTAATTACTGTTTTTTAGTAACTAACCCAACACTGGAAATCAATGCAGCTCACAATCTTCATTTGTTGTGTTGTTTTAGGGGATCATGTCCTACAGTGTGCGCCTGCCGCCTCTCCCTCTCCTCTCCCTGCTGTGTTGGGCAGCGGAGGCCTCGGGTTTGCGAAAGGAGAAGTTGTCGGGTCGGTGAAGGACCAACAAAGGTCAGGTTAGGGTCCAGTCCGTCACCAAAAGCTGGGCTTGAATTGAAAGCAACAACCCGTCCTTTCCTGAGTCATGTGATGGCTAAAGATCAAAACCTGCAGCGAGAAGGCCGACTAGTCGGGGGGGTGCAGGGGTCAGGCTGTTATCACCCGAGAAAGATCCAGAGGTCTTCTTCAATCCGTCTCACATGTGACATGCCGCGGACTCCTGGCACTAAATTGTGCCAACATTCCCATAGCGGAGGTGCACGTGCATCCTTTTAATAGTGTGTATTTATGTGCACGTGCATACCCATCTAGTTGGAAGGTGGGTCAAATATTTAAAACATTAACAGTTTTTTTTTACTATGAATTCCATAGTTGGATACAAGTCATACACCTGCTTAGCCGGAAGGTATCGGGTTAATAATACGTCATCATTATTGATCAGATGTCATACCTATCTAGTCACATTTGATTATAGGTCAGATAGGTAGAAAGAAGTCGTACACCTATTTAGTAAGAAGGTATAGGCTTTATAATATGTCCTCATTATGGATCAGATATGTCATACCTATCTAGTCACAATTAATCATAGATCAGATAGTTGGATAGATGTCATACCTATCTAGTCACGGTGTATTTATTATAGATCAGCTAGTTGGATAGATGTCATACCTATCTAGTCACAATTAATCACAGAACAGATAGCTGGATAGATGTCCTACCTCTTTAGTCACAATGTATTTATTATAAATCAGATAGTTGGATAGGTGACATACCTCTTTAGTCACAATGTATTTATTATAGATCAGATAGTGGGATGGATGTCACACCTATCTAGTCACAATGTATTTATTATAGATCAGATTGTTGGATAGGTGTCATACCTATTTAGTCACAATTGATTAATTATAGATCAGACAGTTCGATAGATGTCAAACCTATCTAGTCACAATGTATTTATTATAGATCCTATTGTTGGATAGGTGTCATACCTATTTAGTCACAATTGATTAATTATAGATCAGACTGTTGGATAGATGTCACACCTATCTAGTCACAAAGTATTTATTATAGATCAGATTGTTGGATTGATGTCACACCTATCTAGTCACAATGTATTTATTATAGATCAAATAGTTTGATAGATGTCACACCTATCTAGTCACAATGTATTTACTATAGATCAGATTGTTGGATAGATGTCACACCTATCTAGTCACAATGTATTTATTATAGATCAGACAGTTGGATAGATGTCACACCTACCTAGTCACAATTGATTTATTATAGATCAGATTGTTGGATTGATGTCACACCTATTTAGTAACAATGTATTTACTATAGATCAGATAGTTCGATAGATGTCACTCCTATCTAGTCACAATGTATTTATTATAGATCAGATTGTTGGATAGGTGTCATACCTATTTAGTCACAATTGATTAATAATAGATCAGACAGTTGGATAGATGTCACACCTATCTAGTCACAATTTATTTATTATAAATCAGATTGTTGGATTGATGTCACACCTATCTAGTCACAATGTATTTATTATAGATCAGATAGTTGAATAGATGTCACACCTATCTAGTCACAATTGATTAATTATAGATCAGACAGTTGGATAGATGTCACACCTATCTAGTCACAATGTATTTATTATAAATCATATTGTTGGATAGGTGTCATACCTATTTAGTCACAATTGATTAATTATAGATCAGACAGTTGGATAGATGTCACACCTATCTAGTCACAATTTATTTATTATAAATCAGATTGTTGGATTGATGTCACACCTATCTAGTCACAATGTATTTATTATAGATCAGATAGTTGAATAGATGTCACACCTATCTAGTCACAATGTATTTACTATAGATCAGATTGTTGGATAGATGTCACACCTATCTAGTCACAATGTATTTATTATAAATCATATTGTTGGATAGATGTCACACCTATCTAGTCACAATGTATTTATTATAAATCATATTGTTGGATAGGTGTCATACCTATTTAGTCACAATTGATTAATTATAGATCAGACAGTTGGATAGATGTCACACCTATCTAGTCACAATGTATTTATTATAGATCATATTGTTGGATAGGTGTCATACCTATTTAGTCACAATTGATTAATTATTGATCAGACAGTTGGATAGATGTCATACCTTTCTAGTCACAATGTATTTATTATAGATCAGATAGTTGGATACATGTCATACCTATATAGTCACAATGTATTTATTATAGATCAGATAGTTGGATAGACGTCATACCTATCTAGTCACAATGTATTTATTATTCATTAAATAGTTGGATAGACGTCATACCAATCTCGTCGGAGGGTAGGTAAAATGCATTTTCTATATTGTGGCCAAACAGCTACATTTTTGTTCTATCTGACATCACATGGACAAATATAAGACCTTCTGGAGGAAAGTTCTGTGGTCAGATGAAACAAAAAAAAATACCTGTTTGGCCACAATACAATAAAAAAAACAAGTATCATAGAATTAGCTAGATTTCACACCTATCTAGTCACAATGGATTTCATCTGAATCAGATAGTTGGATATGTTTTGATTTCTTGTCACAACATATTTATTATGTATCAGGTGGTTGGATGGGTGTCATACCTATCTAGTCGGAAGGTAGGTAGAATACAATTTATTTTACACCTATCAGAGAGTTGGATAGATGTCCCAACTAACCAATCAAAATGTATTTATTCTAAATCACATAGTTAAACAAATGTCCTACCTTTTTTTTCACAGTGTATTTATTATAGATCAGATATTTGGATAAATGTCATACCTATCTAGTTGGAGGGTAGATACAATGCAATTTCTATAGTATAGATCAGATATTTAGCTTGACCTCATACCTATCTAGTCATAAGGTATAGGTTTAAAACAACGTATTTACTACACACCAGACAGTTGGATGGATGTCTTACCTATCTAGTCGGAGGGTAGGTAAAATACAATTTATTTTTCAAGTAGAGAGTTGGATATATGTCACACCCAACTAATCACAATGTGTTTATTCTAAATCACATAGTTGAACAAATGTCATACCTTTTTTGTCACAGTGTATTTATTATAGATCAGATAGTTGGATATATGTCATACCTATCTTGTGGGAGGGTAGATACAATGCAATTTCTATAGTATGGATCAGATAGTTAGCTAGATCTCATACCTATCTTGTCAACAGGTAAGTTTGAACAAATGTCTTTACTATGCACCAGACAGTTGGATGGATGTCATACCTATCTTGTCGTATGTTGGGTAAAATACAATTATTTTGTAGTGAATCTGATAGTTGGGTATTTGCCAGACTCTTCTAGTCACAAGGTAAGTTTAAATCAATTCCTTTGTTGTGGATCAGACAGTGGGATGGATGTCATTCTTATCTAGTCGGAAGGTAGGTAAAGTAGCCGAGTAGTGAGCTTTACTGAACAGGCGACTAAACGGGGAGCTGTCAAATTGCAAAGTATGTGTTTTATTCCCTTTAAACTGTTTTTATCAATCTGTTGTTAAATCATTTGGTAAACCCCTTATTTCATCAAAAGCATTTCAGTGTTAATCCAACTACTTCATTATATCATATTTATTCTTTTTTTGAACTTTAACTGAAAAGATGACTAAAAGGGTAGCGTAGGACTGCAATTGTTGTATTGTATCAGGTTCCATAACAATGAAATTATGTTTTTATTAGAAGGACTGTAGCTTTGGCATGAGTACTTAAATGCATTTGATGATAACGTTCACACAATAGTGAGTTTACACTGACAAGGTGACTAAACAGGTAGCTGTCGAATTGCATTGTATGTGTTCTATCCCTTCTAAACTTCCAAACTTTTTTTTGGCGGGTGTTTTTATCAATTTATACTGACCTCATTTAGTCACGTTATTATTTTTATCATTCTAGTTCACAAAAAACATTTTTTGCCATATGAGTTTTGACTGAAGGGTAGCAGTAGGATTGCATTTGATGTATTTTATTAGGTTCAATTACAGTGAAGTTATGATTTTATTAGAAAGACTTCAGACTTGGCAAATGTCTTTAAATGCATTTGATGCTAAACTTTTCTGAATCGTAAACTAAATAGGCGACTAAACGGGCAGCTATAAAATTCGAACATATGCGTGGACGAAAGGGGTAGCAGTAGAATTGCAACAATATGGAAGTTCCAGTAACCTAATTTAGTCAAGTTATTATTTTATAGAAATATTTTAGCCTTAGCATGAGTATTTAAATGCATTTGATGATAACATTCACATAATAGTGAGTTTAAACTGACAAGGCGACTAAACAGGTAGCTGTTGAATTGCAATGTATGCGTTCTATCCCTTCTTACCTTTTTTTGGCGGGTGTTTTTTTCCATTTGTGTGACCCAATTTAGTCACGTTACTATTTTAACAGTCTATTTCAGATATTGTTTTTGTCATATGAGATTTGACTACACAGACGACCAAAGGGGTAGCAATAATTTGAGTATGTTATTAGATTAAATGACCTAATTTATGGAAATTACCATTTTGTTTGGAGTATTTTAGCTTTTGTACCTGTACTTAAAGGAATTTAATGATACACTTCACATAGCTTCACCTGAATAGGCGATTAAACGGGTAGCTGTCGAATTGAAGTGTATGTGTTTATCTTTTCTAAACTGCTTTCATCAGTCCGTTCTTAACTCGTTTGGCAAAGTCTCTATTCCCCTAAAAAAAAATTCTGTGTCGGCACAAGTTCTTCAATATATCAGACAATTGTTTTTTGGCACTATCAGCTTTAACTGAAAGACGACTGAAGGGGCAGCGGTAGAATTGTAATTGATGTATCATTTAATGCATCAAGTTTTCTTGTTATTAGAAGGAGCTTAGCCTTAGTACGAGAACCTGAATGCATTTGATGGTACACTTTGCTGAATAGTGAGCTTTAACTGAATAGGGGACTAAAAGGGCAGCTGTAAAATTCCAATTTATGCTTTCTGTCCTTTCTTGCCTTCTAAACTGTTTGTTTTAGTGGGGTTTTTCCATTGGATGATAACTTTTACGCAATAGTGAGCTTAAACTGACAAGGCGACTAAACGGGTAGCTGTCGAATTCCAATTCCAATTAAAACACTTTTTCCCTTACAAATTGTTTGTTTTAGTGTATCTCATTTATCGTATCTCATTCAGTCACATTATTGTTTTTTATCAGTGTCATTTTAGTCTAGTGTACATATTTTGTTTATTGCCACATGAGTTTTAAATGAACAGACGACTAAAGGGGTAGAAGTGGAATTGCAACAATTTTGCAGTTTCAATGACTTAATTTAGTCAAGTTACAATTTTATTAGAAATATTTTAGCCTTGTCAACCATAAATAAATGCATTTAATGATAAATTTTGCCCAATAGTGAGCTTAAACTGACAACAGGAGTAAACGGGTAGCTGTCAAATTCCAATTCATGCATTCAATCTCTTAAACTTTTTGTTTTGGTGTTTTTTATTTTATGACTTACCTAGATTAATCACTTAACCATATTTGTCAGAGGCATTTTAGTTTAGTGTATATATTTGGTTTATTGCCACATGAGTTTTAAACGAAGAGACGACTAAAGGGGTAGCAGTGGAATTGCACCAATTTTGCAGTTCCAAGGACCTAATGTCCTTAAGATATTTTATGAAAAATGTTTTAAGCCTTGTCACATGTACTTAAATAAATACATTTGATGATAAACTTTGCCAATAGTGAGTTTAAACTGACCAGGCGACTAAATGGGTAGCTGTCGAATTCCAATTCAGGTGTTCAATCTCTTTTAAACTTTTTGTTTGGAAGTTTTTGTTTATTTTCATCAATTTACACTTACCTCAATTAATCATGTTACTATTTCTATCAGAGGCATTGTTGTGAAGTGTAGATTTTTCGCTTTGTTTTTATTTTTTTGCCATATGAGCTTTAAATGAACATATGACTAAAGGGGTAGCAGTGGAATTGCAACAATTTTGCATCTCTTATGACTTAATTTAGACAAGTTATCGTTTCATTATAATTGTTTTATCCTTATCACGAGTACTTGAAAGCATTTGATGATAAAAGTTTCCCAATAGTGAGCTTAAACTGACCAGGCAAGTAAACGGGTAGCTGTCGAATTCAATCTCTTTTAAACGTTTATGTATTTTTTTTTTAATCAATTTATACTTAATTCAATTTATCATGTTACTATTTTTATCAGATGCATTGTTTTCTAGTGTACATAATTAGTTGTATTTGTTTTTTTTGTCATATGAACTTTATATATGACTAAAGGGGTAGCAGTGGAATTGCAACAATTTTGCGTCTCCGATGACTTAATTTGGACAAGTTATCTTTTTTATTTTATTAACCTTCTCACAAGTACTTAAATGCATCTGATGACAAACTTTGCCTGATAGTGAGCTTAAGTTGACCAGACGACTAAATGGGTAGCTGTCGAAACGCAATTCATGCATTCACTCCCTTTTAAACATTTTTGTTTTGGAAATTGTTGTTTCTTTTAATCAATTTATACTTACCTCAATTAATCATGTTACTATTTTTTTTTATCAGAGGCATTGTTGTCTAGTGTACATATTTGTTTTATTTTGTATTTATTTTTTGTCATATGAGCTTTAGATAAACATGTGACTAAAAGGGTAGCAATGGAATTGCAACAATTGTGCATCTCTTATGACTTAATTTAGACAAATTATTATTTTCTCATACCAACCCCGTTTCCTTATGAATTGGGAAATTGTGTTAGATGTAAATATAAACGGAATACAATGATTTGCAAATCCTTTTCGACCCATATTCAATTGAGTGCACTACTAAGACAAGATATTTGATGTTCAAACTCATAAACTTTATTTCTATTTTTTTTTGCAAATAATAATTAACTTAGAATTTAATGGATGCAACACATGCCAAAGTAGTTGGGAAAGGACATGTTCACCACTGTGTTACATCACCTTTTCTTTTAAAAACACTCAATAAATGTTTGGGAACTGAGGAAACTAAATGTTGAAGCTTTGCAAATAGAATTCTTTCCCATTCTTGTTTTATGTAGAGCTTCAATCGTTCAACAGTCCGGGGTCTCCAATGTCGTATTTTACGCTTCATAATGTGCCATGCATTTTCGATGGGAGACAGGTCTGGACTGCGGGCGGGCCGGGAAAGTACCCACACTCGTTTTTTACGAAGCCACAGTGTTGTAACAGTTGTCTTGCTGAAATAAGCAGGGGCGTCCATGATAACGTTGCTTGGATGACAACATATGTTGCTCCAAAACCTGTATGGACCGTTCAACATTAATGGTGCCTTCACAGATGTGTAAGTTACCCATGCCTTGGGCACTAATGCACCCCCATACCATCACAGATCCTGGCTTTTGAACTTTGCGCCTATAACAATCCGAATGGTTATTTTCTTCTTTGTTCCGGAGGACACCACATCCTCTGTTTCCAAATATAATTTGAAATGTGGACTCTTTAGACCACAAAACACCTTTCCACTTTGCATCAGTCCATCTTTGGTGAGCTCGGGCCCAGCCAAGCCGGCAGCGTTTCAGGATATTGTTGATAAATGGGTTTGGCTTTGCATAATAGAGTTTTAACTTGCACTTACAGATGTAGCGACCAACTGTAGTTACTGACAGTGGTTTTATGAAGTGTTCCTGAGCCTACGTGGTGATATCCTTTACACACTGATGTCGGTTTTTGATGCAGTACCGCCTGAGGGATCAAACGTCCGTAATATCATCGCTTACGTGCAGTGATTTCTCCAGATTCTCTGACATTTTTTAAGATTTTACGGACGTAGATGGTAAAATCCCTAAATTCCTTGCAATAGCTTGTTGAGAAATATTGTTCTAAAACTGTTCGACAATGTGCTTACAAAGTGGTGACCCTCGCCCCATCCTTGTTTGTGAATTACTGAGCATTTCATGGAAGCTGTTTTTATACCCAATCATGGCACCCAACTGTTCCCAATTAGACTGCACACCTGTGGGATGTTCCATATAAGTGTTTGATGAGCATTCCTCAACTTTATCAGTATTTATTGCCACCTTTCCCAACTTCTTTGTCACGTGTTGCTGGCATCAAATTCTAAAGTTAATGATTATTTGCAAAAAAAAAAATGTATCAGTTTGAACATCAAATATGTTGTCTTTATAGCATATTCAACTGAATATGGGTTAAAAATGATTTGCAAATCATTGTATTCCGTTTATATTTACATCTAACACAATTTCCAAACTCATATGGAAACGGGGTTTGTAATTTGTTTAGCTTTGTCATGCGTACTTAAATGCATTTGATGATAAACTTTGCCCAAAAGTGAGCTTAAACTGACCAGGCGACTAAACGGGTAGCTGTCAAATTGCAACTCATGCGTTCAATCCCTTTTAAACTTTTTGTTTGGAAGTTTTCATTTCTTTAATATATATATATATATATATATATATATATATATAGATAGATATATATATATATTTTAATTGGTAGAAAATGTGACTAATCCCAATGTTTCTATATATATATATATATATATATATATATATATATATATATATATATAGAAACATTGGGATTAGTCACATTTTCTACCAATTAAAATATATATATATATATATCTATATATATATATATATATATATATATATATATATATATATATATATATATATATTTATATATAGATATATATATATTATTTTTTGCCATACGGTTTTTAAATTAAATTTGACTAAAGAGGTAGCAGTGTAATTGCAACAATTTTGCATCTCCAATGACTTAATTCGGACAAGCTATCATTTTATTACATTTGGATTAGCCTTGTCACAAGTACTTAATTGCACTTGATGAGCGGTAGAAAATAGATGGATGGATTAACTTTGCCCGTTTAAAGGTGACTAAACGGGTAGCCATGGAATTGTAATATATGTGTTTTTTTCCCCTGAAAGTGTTTGTTTTGGTGTTTGTATCTATTCATGCAAACCTTACTTAGTATTTTATCCAACAGGCTATAAGTAACTAGAAGTATTTTGTATTTTAGTGCCGTATTTGGTAAGCGTGAAATGAACACAAACAAGAATGACAACACGAGTCCAGTATTTCATTCAGGAGACGTTTGAGGTGAGTGCTGGATCACAGTGCAGGTGATAAGTGTCCCTGATGGTCGGGCTGCGGGACAATGGCGCTCTTGTGTGTATTGAGGCCTTCAATCCAAACTCCTCTGTTGCTCCCGGGATTAGATTAACATTTTAATTGATTGTTTGTCCTTTTTTTTGTTTTTTTTACTTTTCTGCAAGAATGTGTATTGTCTTGGTCTGAATTGTTTTGAAAGACTTTGATTCAATCATGGCTTTTGACTTGTCGGGTTGCATATAAATCAGCAGAAGTGTGAGGAATAATATTCATTTCAGGTTTAAATTTAAAAAGTCACTATCAAAAATGATAAATCAGTAAAAAAAAAAAAACGAACAGTTTGACCACATTTAAAGTCACATCTCCAGGTTTTTTTCAGCAGTGTCGTCAATAGAATACTAATTTATGTGAAAAAACTACAAAAAAATGAACCAACTGTGATATCAAATCGGAAAAAAAATGTTTACATAATAATGCAATTTTGCAAGAGACTTTTTAGGCCTTCACCAAAATATTAGTTTTTTTTTAAATGTATTATTTAATAATTTACATATTTAATATTACATTATATACAGATTTAAATTGAATGTATTTCTTCATATAGTGAGAGCCGTACGTAATATTTTGGTAACAGGAGAAGGGCAAAAAATGTTAAAAATAACAAATATTACAAAATGTAATGGGTGCTACTGTCATATTTTTTTTTCAAAAAAGTGCAGTTATTGTACTGTGATTTATATATATATATATATATATATATATATATATATATATATATATATATATATTGTAGCTGGGGCTACAATCGGGGGGAAGGCGGTGTATATATATATGTGTGTATATATATATATATATATATATATATATATATATATATATATATATATATATATATATATATATATATATGAATATATATATATATATATACATATATATATATATATATATATATATATATATATATATATATATATATATATATATATATATATATATATATATATATATATGTATATATATATATATATATATATATTGAACATACTGAGACATATGTCAATAACATGCTATCACTTTTGTATTTTTGATTAATAAATGAAAAATAAAGCCATTTCACTTACATTAAATCGTGTTTATAATTATTGTTATAATATTTCTAAATCATATTGACCAATGAATATTCATTATCGGTGCGGAAAGTCGGGTGCCTACCCAGACTTGAAAGCCGCGCAGTCATGCCTCCTTGGCGGCCTTGCAGGCTCATCACCCCGCTCTCGAAGGGTCCCGGAGTCCAGGAGGAGGTCGCCATCTCCGGGCTCATGTAGGCGTACGGTCCGGCGTAAGACCCACCGGTCATCGAGCGAACCAGAGCGCCGCCGAGCTGCTCCGCAGCCCGGGCGCCGTTTCCGAGCACGAGCGGGCCCTGGTAGGCCGCGTCTCGGCCCGCGCTGGCGCTCAGAGTCGGCGGCGGCTGCTGCTGTTGCGGGGAAGGCGGGCTGTGAGAGTAGGAGAAGCCGTGCGGAGGGTGAGGGCTGGCGGGGCCGGCAAATGACGCGGCGTCGGTGCTGCCAGCGCCCTGCGCCCAGCCGTGGTGGAGATGGTGGAGGTGGTGGTGATGGTGGTGCGCACCGAGGCCGTGAGGCTGGTGAGGCGCCTCGCAGGTCTGCAGGTAGGGCAGCATGGCGGGGACTCTCGCCGTGGGCACGTAGACCGGGGAACTGGCCGAGGGGGGCATGTAATTCCCCGTGTCGTGCGTGTAAGTGGACTGGCTGGAGGACAAGGTGAGGCTTTGGTACATCTTTCAGTCGGAGTGGATAAAAACACGTTTTTAGGGCGCTCCTGCATCCTGGAAGAAGACACAACATGCATGTTTAAAAAAAAGTTGTCTTTGCCATCACGCACACGAATAAAACACGCGCGGCAAGGAAGGAGTTATTGATCTCACCAGATAAGGCAGATGCGCAAACACCAGCTCTTAAAAGTCACCCGACAAGAAGCTCAGAACCTCCAAAACCTCCAAAAACGGAGAAAATACAAGTTTTTCAGTCCTTTAAAAAAAAAAAAAAAAAAAAATAGTCCAGGTTTAAAGCCGTGCTATGTGCGCGCGCACCCTCCCGCCTCACCTTCCTAGCGCGGATATCGGAGATAACGTGGGAGCTTCGCCGATAATCGCTGATAGGAGCGTGCGTGTGCGGACCCTCGTCCATCCACGGGAAACTTTGTATACCGGGGAGGACCACGTGACCTAGGAGGAGGATGAGGAGGAGGAGGAGAAGGGGGAGGAGGAGGAGGAGGAGGAGGAGGAGGAGGAGGAGGAGGAGGAGGAGGGCCCGCGTGGCTGCGGCATTTCTCTTGCACCTGCAAGAGAAATGCTTCTGCATCATTATCGATATAGAGTATTTTTATTTATTTATTCGATTATAACGCAGCAAAGTCGAATGAAACGGTCCAGTGTGTCCATTTAAACAAAGACACAGTCACAGTACGATTAATCGCCAGTTTTTGGTACCAACAATTCTACAAATTTGTCTTATGTGTTTTTCTTACAGTGTAATTGTAAAATAAATAAATAAATAAATAAAAAATATGGGCTTATTTTTATATTTTTTTATATTTACAATATTTGAAAAAACGTTCTTATATGTATACTTTTTCTGTAAACAAAAAAAAAGATATATGGGCAAATTGTTTTATTTTTATACATTTACAATATTTGAAAAAAATATTTTTTCAAATATTGTAAATATATAAAAGAATAATACAAAAATAATAATAAAAAAATTATAGGCCTATTTTTTTATTTTTATATATTTACAATATTTGAAAAAACGTTCTTATATGTATATATAAGAACATTTTTACAATATTTTTTAAATATTGTAAATATATACAAATAAAAAATAAGCCCATATATTTTTTTATACGATTACACAGTAAGAAAAACAAATAAGACACATTTGTAGAAATGTTGGTACCAAAAATATACACATAAGTAGCTGTATATATTTTATTTCTGTCTATTATTATTATTATCAATGTGTTATTTATTTTTTGCTTATTCAATTGATGTATGTGTAGATACTACCTTGTTTTTGTTTTCTCTGTTTCTTCTTCTTCTTTTGGGGGGGTTGGGTGGTATGATGGGTATATAAACAAAAAATACTTTTGTCATTTATGGCAGACAACGGCTATGTGATGTATGTGAATATGATTTAGTGGATGGAAATGTCTGATGCTGGATGTCAATAAAATAAAAAAAGAAAAACGTTCTTATTCTCTAATGCATTTCAACCATTTCAACCAAATTATTCGTTTTGACAGTGGTGGTGTATATATGACGCAGGTTTATAACATGAGCAAATGTGAATAAAAGCCGGATATCTCTTTGATTTTTGATTTTAATCGTAATTTTATTATAATGCCATTTAACATTTTTAAATGCAGATTTAAAAGTGTGCTATTTAAAAAAACAAAAAACAAGCCTACATAAACTTATAATCAAAATAACTGGGATTATAACTGTTTAAATGAGTAACTATTATTATCATTTAATTTATTCATTATACTTTGATAAGATAAGTAGTATTTAATTCAACATATTTGACTAAACATGATCATTATTATAAATTATTATTGTATATAAAAATTTAACACACTATTTGTTTATTCATTACTACTAATTTGCTGTATAAACTTTAACTAAGTAACATTTCCGTTACTTATATATGGAATACTTTTTTTTGTTTTCAAGATTAATAATTAAAGCATATTTTAATGGCGCGTTTGTACCTTTAAGAAAGTAGAATGACACAAAGGAAACACAATGATATTGATTTTTATAAATAACTGGACTTAATCCACACACAGTTATAATTTAATGTCATATATAGATGTGTGTATATATATATATATATATATATATATATATATATATATATATATATATATATATATATATATATGTCGACTGGATTATCCAGAGAATAGTGCTCGATACCGTGGTAGAGCGCAATATGTAGGTGTGGGAAAAATCACAAGACTACTTCATCTCTACAGAACTGTTTCATGAGGGGTTCCCTCAATCATCAGGAGATTTTTTTTTTTCTTTTTTTTTTTTTCTCCTGATGATTGAGGGAACCCCTCATGAAACAGTTCTGTAGAAATGAAGTAGTCTTGTGATTTTTCCCACACCTATATATATATATATATATATATATATATATATATATATATATATATATATATATATATATATATATATATATATATAGTTGAGAGATAGTTCTAAGTTGGCCTAAACAAATAATGACTTTAAACCCTCGTAAAATGACAATAAACTTTGGGCCTGCCGTTTTTCTGTCTGAAGAGGCCTGTGTGTGTGTGTGTATGTGTGTGTGTGTGTGTGTGTGTGTGTGTGCGTGTGTGTGTGTGTGTGTGTGTTAAAGTATGAACAATAAAACAAGCATTTTAAATCGGATTTTGTATTCAAATAAAAGAGAAAAGAAAAAAAATGCAGTTTTGAAGGCCCAACAAATGCTAAATGTTACCACACACCATATAAATACACCAGACATCATAAAGAGTCAATAAAAGTATTCATATTTTATATATAGCAAATGTATATTTATATTTTTACTTTTCATATTTAAATAAATGTGAATCATTATAAATAAATCATTTCCCAGAGATAACCATTGTAAATGAAGTAATGTGCATGCTTAGGCCTGGAATCTATATGTTGTTATATTCATCCTCTTCGGGACACCTGGGACCTTTTGGGGTCCTTTTATTGACTTTGAAGGTGACAAATCATGCAGCAGAATGTTTATTTCAAAGGTTCGCCGGATGAAATATGCCCACAGTACTCCATCTCAAAATCTGCATTGTCCGTTCTTAGCCAGGTGATTTTTAGCGTGAGATATTGCGTGAGTATACATCGGAGTTCCCCGGGACTCTTTTGCCCCCCATTGACTCCCGTTTATAATGGACATTTTCCATGTACTGTAAACCTTTTATTTTATGATGCGTTTTTCCATCAAACCCCAATGGATCCGAACATTTCCATTTGAAATAGGTGTAAATCAGGGGTCTCAGACACGCGGCCAGCAAAACGTTATTTTGCGGCCGCTACCCTAATATGAAAGTTTATGTGACGCTTGGCGGGCATCGTGATGCGAGTGTTGCTCTTCCTGGATGCAGATCGGGCTCAGACACAGCGTACAGGTAAAAAATAATGATTTATTACAACTAAAAACAGACTAGGAACAAAAACACTGGTGCTAAGGCAGAAAGGGCAAACAAAGAGCTACTAGCATGTAAGCTAGAGAAACAAACAGAATACTTGCTCGAGGTACAACAGGCAAAACAAAACCCTAGCATGGGAGCTAGGAAACACAAAAGGCTAAGCACGGAAGCTAGCGGGTCCAAAAACAGGTAGCCGAGTCATCATTAGTGAAACACAAACTGTATGTACACTAAACTATGAGGAGAGAACGAGTGAACGGAAAAGGCAGGCTTAAATAGAGTCTCTGATCAAAAGCAGGTGTGCGAACAGGGCAGGTGAAAAATCAACTTAACATGGTGATGAAAACAAACATGGAAGTGCCACCAGGAAACTTAAGGCAAACGTTAGCAGAACATAATAACAAACGGACTCAAAACTTGAACATAACATGATCCGGGCAGCGGACCATAATAGTTTAGTGTTAGCGCGGCCCGCAAGTTTCATATCATGGGTGTCAAACTCTGGCCCGCAGGCCAAATTTGGCCCGAGAGGTAATATCAAATTAAGATTAGAACTG
Source organism: Nerophis ophidion (assembly GCF_033978795.1). NCBI lineage: Eukaryota > Metazoa > Chordata > Actinopteri > Syngnathiformes > Syngnathidae > Nerophis > Nerophis ophidion. Next base: position 21,482,547 of record NC_084637.1, on the reverse strand, counting down.
GCCCGCCGGTATTATATAGCGGAGATGCCTCTGTAACACTGCATTCACCGCTGATACTCGTACTTGCCAACCCTCACGATTTTCCCGGGAGACTCCCAAAGTTCAGTGCCCCTCCCGAAAATCTCCCGGGGCAACCATTCTTCCGAATTTCTCCCGATTTCCACCCGGACAACAATATTGGGGGCGTGCCTTAAAGGCAGCGCCATTAGCGTCCTCTACAGCCTGTCGTCACGTCCGATTTTCCGTCATACAAACAACGTGCCGGTCCAGTCACATAATATATGCTGCTTTAAGACACACAAGTGATCAACAGCCATAAGGGTCACACTGAGGGTGGCCGTATAACCAACTTTAACACTTTTACAAATATGCACCACACTGTGAAGCCACACCAAACAAGAATGACAAACACATTTCGGGAGAACATCCGCACCGTAGCACAACATAAACTCAACAGAAGAAATACCCAGAACCCCTTGCAGCACTAACTCTTCCGGGACGCTACTATATACACCCCCGCTACCACCGAACCCCGCTCCCCCAATTTTTATTTACATTTTATTTGATATGCCATTGATATTTTTTACTCATTATTATAATTTGAAACTCGATTTTGTATGTGACTCTAAAGCTACATAAGCTTTGCTTGTTTTATTTTCAATGCAAGACTTGTTTGGGTCCCTATTAAAAGGTTATTTTGTTCAACTTTGGCCCGCGGCTTTGTTCAGTTTTAAATTTTGGCCCACTTTGTATTTGAGTTTGACACCCCTGTTTTATATGAATGGCTCTTGACAGTGTTGAGTTATTTGGGTTCAAAATGGCTCTTTCAACGTTCTGGGTTGCCTACCCCTGCATTGGTGGAAAAGCGGCAAATGAGTGAAAGCGACAGAGACGTTGCCACGGAGACGAGGGTTTTCTTATGTGCCTCGCTGTAGTCACACCGCGACACCTGTCCATCAGTAATAACAGTCCCCGATAAACTGGAGCAATTCAAACCGTTATTTTATATTTTTTTTATTGTTTAATTTGCATTGCCTCACACGATGTTGCCGTGTTGCTGTAGGGAGGAAAAGCGGAACGACACACAATGCGAAATTAACATTATTCTCCCTGCATAGGCTGGATACAAATATATTCCACAACCCCAAACATGTCTTTTTCAAAGCCTGCAGTTAAGAGTGAAGTGAAGTGAATTATATTTATATAGCGCTTTTCTCTAGTGACTCAAAGCGTTTTACATAGTGAAACCCAATATCTAAGTTACATTTAAACCAGTGTGGGTGGCACTGGGAGCACGTGGGTAAAGTGTCTTGCCCAAGGACACAACGGCAGTGACTAGGATGGCGGAAGCGGGAATCGAACCTGCAACCCTCAAGTTGCTGGCACGGCCACTCTACCAACCGAGCTATACCGCCCCAAGAGAAAGGCTAGTGATGTGCAAAGACAATTCCATGAAAAGTGGGAGATGCAATATTTATTTCTTGGGCACAGGGGCACTCCGACGTGTCTTATTTGCACAGAGAAAGTTGCGGTGCACAAGGAATACAATTTGAAACGTCATGATACAACTTAGACATGCTGAGTGGTGTGCAACATTTTTTTTTAAGAAATCTTTTTTTGCGGCCCAGCCTCACCTAGACTCAGCATTCAGTGGCCCCCAGGTAAACTGAGTTTGAGACCCCTGGTGTAAATGCTGTTACAGGTGTAATTTGACCCCTCAACCACTAGATGCCACCAGACTACCACAAAGTACCACATTTTCATATAGACGCCGAGTTGCTCTGAATCTGCCATGAGTCCATCCATCTTGATATGCAAAAACCCCAACAATGTCAACAACACATGAGTTGTGTGGATGTTATACAATAATATTGTGCATGCGTGCACAAATATTGCTTGGTTTGTGTAAAAAAAAAAAAGAAAAAGTTTTATTTGACAAAAAAAACGTAAAACGTTATATTGACGGACAGATATGAAGTTGAGCTCGAGCACTGTGGTACGTGTACCACTAGTGGTACGCCCCCCAAATCACTTGGTGAAAGTCGAGGGTTTTATTTTCCTGTATTCAAACACAGTGTTACTGTTCAAACTGTGTGTAATTTTACAGTGGCCCAAAACAAAAATAAACTTGTTAATCAATCTCTGCCTTGTTTTTGATGATTACTTAGGTTTGCTACGCTAATGTATTTTAATGTTATCATTATTGTGGTACTTTATGAATACTTAGGTCTACTATGCCACTGTATTTTAATGTTGTCATTATGGTGATACTTAATGAATACTTTGGTCTACTATAGTACTGTATTTTGATGTTGTCATTATGGTTGTTCTTGATGAATACTTAGGTCTACTACACGACTGTATTTTAATGTTGGTCATTGTGGTGGTACTTAATAAATACTTAGGTCTACTACAGTCCTGTATCTTAATGTTGTCATTATGGTGATACTTAATGAATACTTAGGTCTACTATAGTACTGTATTTTAATGTTGTCATTATGGTGGTACTTAATGAATACTGAGGTCTACTACACTACTGTATTCATATGTTTTTATTATGATGGTACTTGATGAATACTTAGATCTACTACATTACTGTATTTTAATGTTGTCATTATGGTGGTACTTAATGAATACTTGGGTCTACTACACTACTGCATTTTAATGTTATCATTATTGTGGTACTTAATGAATACTTAGGTCTACTACACCACTATATTTTAATGTTGTCATTATGGTGGTACTTAATGAATACTTAAGTCTCCTGCACTACTGTATTTTTATGTTGGTCATTGGGGTAGTACTTAATAAATACTTAGGTGTACTACACTACTGTATTTTAATGTTGGTCATTAGGGTTGTACTTAATAAATACTTGGGTCTATTACACAACTGAATTTTAATGATGTCACTATGGTGGTACTTGATGAATACTTAGATCTACTAGACTACTGTATTTTATTGTGGTCATAATGGTGGTACTTAATGAATACTTAGGTTTACTACACTACTGTATTTTAATGTTGTCATTATAGTGGTACTTGATGAATACATAGGTCTACTACACTACTGTATTTTAATGTTGTCATTACAGTGGTACTTGATGAATACATAGGTCTACTACACTACTGTATTTTAATGTTGTCATTATGATGGTACTTAATGGATACTTATGTCGACTACACAACCATATTGTAATGTTTTCATTATGGCCAAGTATTTTCTGAAAAATGTTTGACAACCAGATTTAACTATTGACATTAAAATATGTATATTAGTATTTATGACTTACTTTTAAGAGTTTTATGGCTGAACCCCTTTTGGGTCCCCGGGATCTGTAACATCCACCAGATTAGTGGGAAATACAATATTTTGAAATGGAAGTATTTATAAATTAAACCCGTTCAACTAGGATTACTAAATTAAAATGAGTCATATTGACATATGCATGAACATTACAAATAATAATAATAATAATAACAATAATAATAATAATAATAATGATAATTCACAAAGTTACACTTTAACATTGCTGACCACACATACTTCAAATGTAGCTATAGGGCTCTTGTGGAGTTAAAAATACATCAGGGGGTTGTCTACAGCCACACAACTCGCTAGTTATTTGCCAATTCTTACTAATGAAGATGAGGGCATTCATTTAATTTGCATATCTTGATGTCGGTGTCCGTGCAAAAGTTCCTTGTAACTTTTTGATATTTCTGGACCAACTTCCACTTCGGTTGGCGTGCGTCCATAAACTCTGTGTGCACTATATTGCATCAGCGCCTAAGAAAATGCCAAGAAGTGTCCTCTCGGTGCGCGTCTCTCACTGAGGGGAGTCAGATAGCGGGCGTACGAATGAGGTGCCGGCTGAGGACTCGCTCCGACCGCAGCCTGGTTCGGACGCTCCATCACGCCGCTCATTCACGGTCACTCGCTGGTCACGTCGCTCAGCGGCCGCACGCAAAAGACATGGCGAGTATGGGCTGCACGCGTGGACTTTGGAGAGGTGGGCCTTCTGATCCCCGGCTGAAATGTGTCCTTTCACTGGAATGGCTCCTCTATCTTCCACGCACATGCCTGCAAGATAAGTGAAGAATGTTCCGGAGGTATTTATTGTCTATCAAAGAACACGCTGCTGCTGCTGCTTCAGTTCCCTGCACCCCCTAATTCTAAGTCATTGTTGCAAATTGATGCAATAACCCCCCCCTGATAAGACCTCCTGGTCTTCATTCTTCTTGGCCCTTATCACCTCCAGTCAGCCTGGGACACGCCCACCGTGACCCCCGTTATGAGTCACTTACAGAAGGCGCTCAAACAGGAGCGTTACACAAAACAGCAGCAACACAACCAATGTTGTAGTTGCAGTAAGGAGCCAAGTGTCTCCAAATTGTGGCCTGTTTGCAGTAATGTGCTAGAATAGCATTTTTTTCCTTCTCAGACGAAATGCTACGAATAGTATATTACACAATATAGCAGCAACAGAACCAATGTTGTAGTTGCAGTAAGGAGCCATGTGTCTCCATATTGTGTCCTGTTTGCAGTAATATGCTAGTTTTTTTTTTTTTTTGGAGAAGACGCTACAAGTTGCACAACATAGCAGCATCAGAACCAATGTTGTAGTTGCAGTAAGGAGCTAAGTGCTTCCTAGCATAACCTGCTTGTAAGAATATGCTAGAAAAAAAGTTGTTTTTTCCTCAAACGAGATGCTACAAATAGTATACTACAGAATATAGCAGCAACATAACCAATGTTGTAGTTGCAATAAGGACCAAAGTGTTGACCTATTATGATCTGTTTGCAGTAATATGCCACAATAGCATACAATAGCATATTTGCTATTGACACTATTATGACCTATTTGCAGTAATTTGGTAGGTTTTTTTTTAGCAGACACTAAAACTAGTATAGTACACAATACAGCAGCAACAAAACCAATGATGTAGTTGCAGTTAGGAGCCATGTGTCTCCACATTGTGTCCTGTTTGCAGTAATATGTTAGTTTTTTTTTTAGAAGACGCTACAAATACTATATTACACAACATAGCAGCATCAGAACCAATGTTGTAGTTGCAGTAAGGAGCCTAATGTCTCCCTATTATGACCTATTTGCAGTAATATGCTAGTTTTTTTTTAGAAGACGCTACAAATAGTATATTACACAACATAGCAGCAACAGAACCAATGTTGTAGTTGCAGTAAGGAGCCAACTGTCCCCCTATTATGACCTGTTTGCAGAAATATGCTAGAATAGAAAACATTTATTTGGAGAAGATAATACAACTAGTATATCACATAACATAGCAACAACAGACCTGATGTTGAAATTGCAGTAAGGAGCTAAGTGCTTTCTAGCATAAACTGCTTGTAAGAATATGCTAGAAAAAAAGTTTTTTTTTCTACAAACGAGATGCTACAAATAGTATACTACACAATATAGCAGCAACAGAACCAATGTTGTAGTTGCAATAAGGACCAAAGTGTTGGCCTATTATGATCTGTTTGCAGTAATATGTTACAATAGCAAACATTTATTTGCTGTTGAAACTAGTATGACCTATTTGCAGTAATTTGCTAGTTTTTTTTTTTAGAAGACACTAAAACTAGTATAGTACACAATATAGCAGCAACAGAACCAATGATGTAGTTGCAGTAAGGAGCCATGTGTCTCTATAATGTGCCCTGTTTGCAGTAATATGCTAGTATGTTTTGAGAAGACGCTACAAATACTATATTACACAACATAGCGGCAACAGAACCAATGTTGTAGTTGCAGTAAGGAGCCTAATGTCTCCCTATTATGACCTGTTTGCAGTAATATGCTAGGTTTTTTTCAGAAGACGCTACAAATTGTATATTACACAACATAACAGCAACAGAACCAATGTTGTAGTTGCAGTAGGGAGCCAAATGTCTCCCTATTATGACCTGTTTGCAGTAATATGCTACAATAGCAAACCTTTATTTGCTATTGCAACTATTACAACCTATTTGCAGTAATATGCTAGTTTTTTTTAGAAGACACTACAACTAGCATATTACACAATATAGCAGCAACAGAACCAATGTTGTAGGTGCAGTAAGGAGCCAAGTGCTTCCTATCGTAACCTTATTGTAAACATTTACTAGACATTTTTTTTTTCCTCAGACGAGATGCTACAAATAATATATTACACAATATAGCAGCACCATAACCAATGTTGTAGTTTGCATAGCGAACATTTCTTTGGACAAGATAACACAACTAGTACATTACATATCATAGCAGCAACAGAACCAATGTTGTAGTTGCAGTAAGGAACCAAGTGCTTCCTAGTATAACCTTATTGTAAGCATTTGCTAGAAAAAAAATTATTTCCTCAGACGAGATGCTACAAATAGTATATTACACAATATAGCAGCAACATAACCAATGTTGTAGTTGCAGAAGGGAGCAAAATGTCTCCCTATTAGGACCATTTTGCAGTAGTATGCTACAATAGCGAACATTTCTTTGGACAAGATAATACAAGTAGTATATTACACATTATAGCAACAACAGAACCAATGTTGTAGGTGTAGTAAGGAGACAAATGTCTCCCATTAATAACCTGTTTGCAATAATACACTAAAATAGCAGACATGTCTTTGGAGAAGATGCTACAACTATTATATTACACAATATGGCTGCAACAGAACCAATGTTGTAGTTGCAGTACGGACCAAAGTGTTGACCTATTATGACCTGTTTGCAGTAATATGGTACAATAGCAAACATTTATTTGGACAAGATAATACAACTAGTATAATACACAACATTGCAGCAACAGAACAAATGTTGTAGTTGCAGTAAGGATCCAAGTGTCTACATATTATAACATATTTGCAATAATACACTAGAATAGCAGATATGACATTGGAAAATATGCTACAACTAGTATATTACACAATACGGCAGCAACAGAACCAATTTTGTAGTTGCAGTAAGGAGTCAAGTGTGTACCTGTCATAACCTGCTTGTAATGATATGCTCGAATAGCATTATTGTCCTCAGACAAAATGCTACGAATAGTATATTACACAATATCGCAGCAATAGAACCAATGTTGTAGTTGATGTAAGGAGCCAAGTGCTTACCAATTATGACCTGTTTGCAGTAATATGCTAGAATAGCAAACATTTATTCGGAGAAGATAATGCAAATAGTACGTTTGTATTTTAAACAACATATCAGCAACAGAACCAATGTTGTAGTTGTAGTAAGAAGCCAAATGATCTGTTTGCAAGGATATGCTAGAATAGCATTTTTGGGGGGAAAGATGCTAGACTGAAGATTAAATTTTACACAACATAGCTGCAACAGAACCAATGTTGTAGTTGCAACAAGGAGCCAGGTGCTTACCTATTATAACCTGCTTGTAAGGATAAACTAGCTTTTTTTATTTCCTCAAACGAGATCCAACAAATAGTATACTACACAATATAGCAGCAACAGAACCAATGTTGTAGTTTCAGTAAGGACAAAAGTGTTGACCTATTATGACGTGTTTGCAGTAATATGCTAAAATAGCAAACATTTCTTTGGACAATATAATACAACTAGTATATTACAAAACATAGCAGCAACAGAACCAATGTTGTAGTTGCAGTTAGGAGCCTAATGTCTCCCTTTTATGACCTGTTTGCAGTAATATGCTAGCTTTTTTTTTTTTTAGAAGACGCTACAACTAGTATATTACGCAACAAAACCAATGTTGTAGTATCAGTAAGGAGCCAAATGTCCTCCTATTATGACCTGTTTGTAGTAATACGCTAGAATAAGAAAATATTTATTTGGAGAAGATAATACAACTAGTATATCACACAGCATAGCAACAATTGAACCAATGCTGTATTTGCAGTACCAAGCCAAATGTCCACCTATTATGACCTGTTCGCAAGGATATGCTAGAATAGCATTTTTTGGGAAAAGATGCATTTGATGGTAAACTTTGTCCCAGGTGGAGCTTCAACTGAATAAGTGACTAAATGGGTAGCTGTACAATAGTGAATTGTTGGTGGAGAACACGCTAACATATATATATATATATATATATATATATATATATATATATATATATATATGTATATATATATATATATATATATATATATATATATGAAGTAGTTTTGTGATTTTTTCCCACACATACACATTGCGCTCTACCACGGTATCGAGCACTATTCTCTGGATAATCCAATTAAGACATATATACATATATATATATATATATATATATATATATATATATATATATATATATATATATATATATATATATATATATTAGGGCTGGGCAACGATTAAAAATTTTAATCGAAGTTAATCGCACTATTTCTCAGATTAATCGCGATTAACTGCATTGTATATACAAAGCCCAATAATGAATTCAAAAGTAGTGTGTCGTACACCTTTATT
>NC_084637.1:21079107-21169107 GCF_033978795.1 Nerophis ophidion | reverse complement strand
CTAAACCGTCCCATGTGTGATGTCTGTAGGAGTGTTTTCATGCACATTTGTACGTGCTATTGTAATTAATCAAGCGAGCGTCGTTACCATTAGCTAACATGCCAACACGTTTACAAGTGTCTGTGCTAGTATTATTAACTTATAACTGCATTCTTTTTGCATTGTTTCAGTTTCACAAAGTCCTCAGTAAATTCACCAAAACATCACCGTGTAGTTATTGAGTTTGTTTAGCTTATTGGAGAGCTCACTTGCGCAGATAGTGGGTCCATGACGATGTCGGATATTAAACTTTTCTCCACAAAACTGAAAAAGTGGCTTCAGGAAAATCAAAAGTGTGAGCACTAAAACTGGGTGTAGTATGGACAAATGGGGCCAATTATCTTTAATGTATTTTTATTATGTACTTGTCTAAATCTTCTTGTATGCGTTTTTCACTTTTCTCAACTTTTCTTTAAAAGCCTAACCAGGGACGAGAGTTGCAAATGAGTCTGTGGCTAGAAGTCTTATGTACTTTGACATGGGTTACCTATTGGTAGCAATGTTTCATTGTGCTGTCCCTGTCAAAGAAATATATCAAAAAATAAAAACTTATGTTTTGTTTGATCAGCCATTTTATTGCCATGTACAGACACCTTAGGAAAGTAATGTAAATAAACATTTACTAAATATTTCTGTGTAAATAACACATTTTACAAGCTATAGTCCGGTGTGTCTAATATATGGAAAAATGTTTTGTTTGTTTTTAATTTAGTGGGTGTGGCTTATATACTGGTGCGCTCTATAGTCTGTAAAATATGGTGTATGTTCTTTACCACACAGCTTTTCACATGTCACATGACAAAAAAACTGTGAAAGGAAAACAAAACAACGTACTAAACCACAAGTGTGAACGCAGCCTTAATTTGAAAAAAAAAAATCACATTTTGTTGTTTCTATTAACAGTGACTACACACATTTAAACTTGTGTGTTAAAATACACTATATTGCCAAAAGTATTTAGCCATCCATATAAATTATCAGAATCAGGTGTTCTAATCACTTGGCCAGGCCACATGTGTATAAAATCAAGCACTTAGGCTTGGAGACTGTTCCTACAAACATTTGTGAAAGAATGGGCCGCTCACAGGAGCTCAGTGATTTCCAGCGTGGAAATGTCATAAAATGCCACCTGTGCAACAAATCCAGTCATGAAATGTCCTCGCTCCTAAATATTCCAAAGTCAACTGTCGGCTTTATTGTAAGAAAATGGAAGAGTTGCTGTTGTTCGGAACAACAGCAACTCAGCCACAAATTGGTACACCACGTAAACTGACAGAGAAGGGTCAGCAGATGCTGAAGCACATTGTACAGAAAGTCTTTGCACTGTCAGTTGCTACAGAGCTCCAAGCTTTATGTGACCTTCCAATTACCTCACGTACAGAACGCAGAGAGCTTCATCTAAGTCATACATCATCAAGTCCAATGCAAAGGGTCGGATGCAGTGGCGTTAACCACGTCACCACTGGACTCTCGAGCAGTGGAGACGCGTTTTCTGGAGCGATGAATCATGCTTTTCCATCTGACAATCTGATGGACAAGTCTGGGTTTGGAGGTTGCCAGGAGAACGCTACATTTCGGACTGCACTGTGCTGAGCATGAAATTTGGTGGAGGAGGAATTAGGGCGTGGGGTTGTTTTTCAGGAGTTGGGCTCCAGTGAAAGGAACTTTGAATGTTCCAGCATACCAAAACATTTTGGACAATTCCATGCTCCCAACCTTGTAGGAACGGTTTGGAGCGGGCCCCTTCCTCTTCCAGCATGACTGTGCACCAGTGCACAAAGCAAGGTCCATAAAGACATGGGCGACAGAGTCTGGTGTGAATGAACTTGACTGGCCTGCACAGAGTCCTGACCTGAATCCGATAGAACACCTTTGGGATGAATTACAACGAAGATTGAGAGCCAGTTCTTCTCCACCAACATCAGTGTGTGACCTCACCAATGCACTTTTGAAAGAATGGTGGAAAATTCCTATAAACACACTCCGCAACCTTGTGGACAGCCTTCCCAAAATAGTTGAAGCTGTAATAGCTGCAAAAGGTGGACCCACATCATATTGAACCCTATGGGTTAGGAATGGGATGGCACTTCACGTTCATATAGGAGTCAAGGCAAGTGGCCAAATACTTTTGGCAATATAGTGTATGTTGTTTATATTGTTTTTAACATGAGGTCAATGTAAATTATTTCCTGTTTTTTTGTATTGATTTAATTCATTTTTTGATGAACCCTCTTTGACATGATTGCTTTGTTATTACAGCATCCCTTTCTTCACAGAGAGAATGTGTTCCTACCTGAAGGACCTCCCCTTCAGATTCCTCAGCAGGTCCAATTGATTCAGAGGTGGAATTATTCTAAAAGGGAGAAGAGGCATTTAAGATATTTAGTCATTCAAAATAACATTTCAGACTCTCTGCAGGGCTGAGCAAAGGTTAATTTGGCCCGCGGGTGCTTCATTCAATTCAGTTTGGCAGTTGACTTTAGCGCCGCTCATCACCTCCATTTAGTAGTTGGATGGATTAAAGTCGTTCTAAGCAGAAAGGACAAGTGGCCTATTCTGCTGCTTCATGAAATCTCCGCTGTGAAAGTCAATGAGGCAGATTTGTTTTTATCAGGCCTAATACGACAATGTTGGGAGAAATTGTTCACAATATTATTTATGTTTTAAAAAAGGGTTTAAAAAAAAAAGTATAAAAAATAATATAATTTTCCCCAAGACATACCGTATTTCCTTGAATTGCCGCAGGGCATATAGTATGCGCATGCCTTAAATTACTGTCGGGTCAAACTCGCCTCCCTAAATAATTAGCGCATGCTTAGTATTACCGCCTGGTCAAACTCGTGACGTCACGAGTGATACTTCCCCTGTCATCGTTTTCAAAATGGAGGAGGCTGATTTCAATACCGGTAATTTGAAATCGCATAAAAGGAAGACAATTAAGAGCTATTCAGTAGGATTTAAGGTCCAAGCTTACATCACACTCCAATTTTTAATGCATACCTTTGGTAAGTGCCGGAATGAGAAGAGGTTTTAAAATAATTACCGCATGCTTTCTTTTATCTCATGCCTTTGGTAAGTGCAGGAGTGAGAAGAGGTTTTAAATTAATTAACGCCTTGGTGGCAATTCAAGGAAATAAGGTAGTTGTAAAAAACATAAGAATAAAAAAAATTGAATTAAAAAAAGAAAAACTAGAGTTACGGTATAGACGTTTGATAAAATTGTAACACTACAGGATTTAAATTTTTTTTTTTTTTTTACAAGCAAATCATAATATAAGAACACATTTATAATTATAGATTAAAGTCATAATATTTTAATATACTGTATTTTTGTGACTTTTGAGGCTAAATCAATATTTCTTCCAAGAATAGCCAATGAAATTAGGAGAAATAGCTTGTAACGTAACAGAATATTTTATAATTATTTGTATTATTATAATCATAAGTGCTACATATAATATTTTCTTGTGGAAGGTTCCAAGGATTATTGTAAAGAACGCAAGAAAATAAAAATCATATAAAATGAATAAAGTAGGAAACAAATTAAAGAATAAAGTTACTGTATAGAATTGTGTGAATATTGTGAAATTATAAAGGGAAAAAAAACACAAGAATATTTTTTTTCACAAAAAAAGTCATAAAATAATAATTACAATTACAAGCCAATTGCAACATAATAGTAATATAATTTTGTGACTTTATGAGGTAAAACTATCAATTTTATTACAATAGACAATAATAATACGATAAAAAGCTTGTATTTTAACAGAATACATTGGAAAAATATTGTATTTAGCATATATAGCATTTTTACAAAAAAATCCTATTTACGAATAATGTTGTAATTTTAAAGGTGCCATATGTAGTAATGTTTTCAGAAATGGTACTGCAATCCCGGTCAAAATCCTGTAGTCTCTCCCCCTCTCCATGACTGAGGTTGCCAGAGATTCATCCTACTCCAAGGAACTTCAAATGGCAACAGACGAGGCCTGCACTGTAGGTTTTTTCTTGTTTATGCTTCTTGAAAGATGGTTTACTAAGTAATTATGCCACATTTTACTGATGTCCATTACCCGAATGTATCTGTAAAGTTACACAGCAATATTTTAGTAGGGACAGATTGCTAAAATGTCTAGTTTGTCTAGTTATATGTCTAGTTATAATTATATATTTGTCTATCTGTGTTGGCCCTCCGATGAGGTGGCGACTTGTCCAGGGTGTTCCCCGCCTTCCGCCCCATTGTAGCTGAGATAGGCACCAGCGCCCCCCGCGACCCCAAATGGTATAAGCGGTAGAAATGGATGGATGGAATATATAATATATGGCATAGGCCTACTTTGATGGCAAGTCAAGGCCACAGTAAAATGACCGCCACATTTCGTTCAGCATAACCCCAAGTTGCATTCAACCTGATGCACTGCATTCTCTTCCATGTACAGACATCACTATCTTTCAGTGCAGAGTACGATTCTATGAGCCAACACAAGTTACGCAAAAACCACATTAGGCATAAATTATATAGCCTACTACCATGTCAATACACAAATCATTACATGTGATGCATTATGAGCAAATACAACCACATATCGCAATGAGCTGTGCTAATGTTGGAACCCATATCCTCAGCGTATCAGCATATTGAGAATGAAATAGGCACTGACAATACCCATATCCACATAGGTTTTATTCGTCCTAAATATATTTTGCCCTGTCAGTTGGATGACACGTCGACATACAGGCTAACGGGCATATATTTCCCCCATTATGCCTGTATGTCGATGTTTCATTGACCGGTCTAGCATGCTTAGAATTGCACTAGGAGCTAAGCACCATCACACTAAGCCAGTGGTTCTTAACCTGGGTTCGATCGAACCCAACGGGTTCGGTGAGTTGGCCTCAGGGGTTCGGCGGAGGTCAAAACGTACCAGACTCATCGTGTAAATACAAACTTCTCCCTATCGGTGTATTACGGATACGGCAACAGCTGACTGATTTGCATGTGTGTAATTTGTTGTGAGTTTATCCATTGCGTTGCTTTTGTTGTTTGAAGAAGGTGATGTTCATGCACGGTTCAATTTGTGCACCAGTAACAAAAACATTGTAACACTTAAGTGTGGGAAACATGTTCACCATTAATTAGTTGCTTGTTAACATGCAAATTAGTAACGTATTGGCTCTTGACTAGTCATTAAGTACTTATTAATGCCTATTCGGTATGGCCTTATTACTGTAACCCTAACCTTCTAACCCTAACCCTAACAAAATAACTCTAAATTAAGTCTTTATTACTTAGAATATGTTCCCCTAGTGTCCAAATAACTCTAAATTGGTCATGATCTGTGGTCTCGATCATGTTTTTGTTATTTTTTGTTAGTTTTTGGACTCTTTTAGTTCTTGTTTGCGCTCCCTTGTTTTGTTTGGTTACCATGTCGACTTATGATCATTCTGTCATGACTGAGGGGTCGCAGCTTACTGCGAGGTTTGTTCTGCCGGGATGCAAACGGACTATTCCGGACAAGGCTTGCAGGTAGGAACATATTTATTAACTCAAAAAATCTTGGCAGGGCATGAGGTAAACAAACATAAACTATGGCGGGGAACAAACACAAAACTGTGGCATGAAACAAACTAACATAAACTATGGCTTCGAACAAACACGAAACTGTGGCAAAAAATAAACAAGACTTACGTGGACACGGCATGAATCGAGCAACATGAGCTGTGGTATCGCATGAAAACAAGCAATGACGCCAGGCTGACTTACTGGCAAAGACAGACTTAAATAAGGGTCTTGATTAGAAACGGGTGCGCGGTCCAAACACCAGTGGCAGGTGAAAATCATAAGTCGGCAAGGTAACCAAAGAAAAGAAGGGAGCGCAAACAGGAACTAAGAGAGTTCAAAGACTAACAAAAAATAACAAAAACATGATCCAGATCACAGATCAGGACAAAATTAAGTCTTTGTTAGTTAGAATATGTTCCCTATACTAAAGGGTTACCAAAAACATATAACTTTGTCTTGAATTTGAAAAAAAAAAACATTTTATTTTTAACTAATGAAGGGTTCGGCGAATGCGCATATGAAACTGGTGGGGTTTGGTACCTCCAACAAGGTTAAGAACCAATGCACTAAGCATTGGTTTCAGGAACATACTAGCTTTGTTAGACAAGACCATAGACTGTATTGGACTAATATAGTTTTCATACCAAAAGTCAATTTATTACAAGTAATAAGAAAAGGTAAATGCCTGACTTACCTATGAAAGAGGAAATGAGCAAGTTTGGCGTCAGATGAAAAAATATTCGATGGTCTACATCTTTCAAAGGCATCCACAATACAAATCCTGGTTTTGTTCCTGGCTTTGTCATGAATAAGTTGAGAATGGTAACTTTTAGACTGACTAAGGTCTGACATGTTTCAGGAACTTTACCAGTGGCAGTAGCTAGACGAAGATGGCGGTGCTTTACTGGTAACCTTGAATGTGACACACTCTCAGACTTTCTAATTGGTCAAAGGATGGAGGGCGGAGCATCGAAATTAAAACAATAACAAGATTTCCGGGCTGTAAATCTAATTTTGAAATGAGCATATCCCGGCTAAAATACTGTCATCAGTTATAGAGGTATTGAAAAATAACATGATTTATTAATGCCTTTTGACATATCACTTGATGACTTGACATTAAATTATTACATATGGCTCCTTTAAATCAGAGATAAAAGTCATACTACAACATATTTTTGTAAATTTAAGAGGTAAAAACTGAAATTTTCAAGAAAGCTAATAATAATATGAAAAATAACCTGCAATATAACATAATGAACCTGTATTATTTTATTTACTGTATAAAGTGATTTTACATTGACTGATAAAAAAATAATGTTATTATTTTTAAATATAGATCAGTCATTTTATTACAATCTATTTTTGTGAATTTACTACATATTGCTAATAATTGCTAATAATTTAATGAAAAAACCTTTCAACTAAAAATATTTGTTTTATTATTATTATATTTACTAAATATCGTATTTTCTTGTGGAAAATCTATGCATTTTTCTACTTTTCTAGGCAAATAATTAGCAAAATCCAGGAAAAAAAAACTAACACTTCAGGACAAAAAAAACGTTGAGGGAATAAGTAAATAATATTTTTTTTTCTTGAGAGAGCTGTAAGGAGAATAAATTGTAATTTCAGGAGACAAAAATGCCATTATACTGTTTTTACATGATGAAAAATAACACCTTCCTAAGTTTATAAGATTAAATTACTGATCGAAGATTTGTTTTGTATTATTAAACAGGATGAAGTCATATTTAAAATATCCAAATATCTATGAATATATATCAAAATCCATTAAATAATTATCATGAATATTTAAATCCATCCATCCATTTCTACTGCTTATTCCCTTTTGGGGTCGCGGGGTGAACATTTAAATGGTGTAATTGTTTTACAGGATTTTGGAATGATCTTTTTTTTAATAAATGTCAACTTGAACAATGAATACCTGTAGACTGGCACAGCCACAGTCTGCTCATAGAAGTCCCAGGTAGACATCAGATCTGTGCGGGACAGGTTGGTTGCATAAAACCGCCAAGCAGCCTAGAAAAAAAGGAGGAGGAAGAAGGAGAAGGAAATAGGGGCAGCACTTAAAGATGGGGACAATGGAAAAATAAAGCAAAAGACAAAGACCTACTTGAATGAGATTCGCTGCAGGGTTGCGTCTCTTTTGAAAATGTTTCTGCCTGTGCTGCTCTTGGACTTTGAGGGCAAAGCCAGAACCAAGAATGCCCTGCTCAAGGATGACAACAGCAAAGTTCATGTTTCAGGCTACCTTCACAGGAGGGTTGTCCCCATAACAATATTTTGGTACCACTACCAAAATGTATTTCCATACTTTTCTAAATAAAAGCGATCACAAAAAATGTCATTATTGTCTTTATTTGGACAAAAACTCTTAGTGTACATTAAATATACGTTTCTTATTGCAATTTAGTCCTTAAATAAAATAGTGAACATAATAGAATAGAATAGAATATTGTATTGATCCCTGGGGGAAATTCAGCAATAGATAGACAACTTGTCTTTTATTAGTAAGTAAAAGAAAACAAAGGCACCTAATTAGTCTGCTGACGTATGCAGTAACATATTGTGTCATTTATCATTCTATTATTTTGTCAACATTATGAGAGACACACTGTAAAAATGCATTATTAATCTATTTGTTCATTTACTGTTAATATCTGCTTACTTTATCTTTTAAAATGTTCTATGTACACTTCTGTTAAACTGTAATAATCACTTATTCTTCTGTTGTTTGATACTTTACATTAGTTTTGGATGATACCACACATTTAGGTATCGATCTGATACCAGGTAGTTAAAAGGATCATACATTGGTCATATTCAAAGTCCTCATGTGTCCAGGGACGTATTTCCCGAGTTTATAAACATAATATAAAAAAACATTTTGTAACAATAAAAAAATCAATGTAATCACAGTGGTATCAACTAGATACGCTCTTGTACTTGGTTTCACTACAGTGGATGTCAGGTGTAGATCCACCCAAGGCATTTGTTTACATTCAAAAAGAACGCCATTAGCTGTGACCCCGGTGAGCTACGGTGTGTAGTGAAGCATGTTTAGCTATTCCTTGTCCTCCAGTGATAATGTTACTTGTAAGAAAAGTACTTTATTTGTTGCCATGTAGGCTGAGATTAGTGATTTACAAGTAGCTAAAACAGTGCCGACTGAGGGTGGATATTAGCTGCTAGCCATATTTTAAAGCAACTCTTCCTGAGGGTGTTTCAGTATTATAACTTCACCTTTATCTTTAGTTTTTACACCAGAATGCGTCCGTTCTCCCTTTTTGGTCTACACACTGTGTCTGCTTGTAAGTACTCTGTGTGTGTGCGCTGCCCAACATGCTCCTCTGCTGCTAAAACCAGCAATGTCACATAAAGACGTTGCTGGGGAATCGGTACTATTCAAACAGAGTACAGTACCGTTTTTGATTCATTCGTACCGCGATACTATACTAGTGCCGGTATATCGTACAACCCTATATATATATATATATATATACACATACATACACACACACATACATACATACACATACATGCACACATTTATACATTATACAAACATATAAACACACACGTATATACATAAAACAAAAACACACATTTATAGCCTATACATATGTAATTTTACACATTTTTAAATATACATACATTGGGGCAAAAAAGCATTTAGTCAGCCACCGATTGTGCAGGTGTGCAAAATGGATACATGGATGATACAGCAGAGGATTGGGAGAATGTCATGTGGTCAGATAAAACCAAAATAGAACTTTTTGGTATAAACTCAACTCGTCGTGTTTGGAGGAAGAAGAATACTGAGTTGCATCCCCAGAACACCACACCTACTGTGAAGCATGGGGGTGGAAACATCAAGCTTTGGGGCCGTTTTTCTGCTAGGACAGGACGATTGATCCGTGTTAAGGAAAGAATAAATGGGGCCATGTGTCGTGAGATTTTGAGCCAAAACCTCCTTCCATCAGTGAGAGCTTTGAATGGTTGACTAAATACTTATTTCCATCATAATTTACAAATAAAATCTTAAAAATTCCTACAATGTGAATTCCTGGAATTTTTTTCCACATTCTGTCTCTCGTAGTTGAAGTGTACCTATGATGAAAATTACAGACCTCTGTCATCATTTTAAGTGGAAGAGCTTGCACAATCGGTGGCTGACTAAATACTTTTTTGCCCCACTGTACATATATATATATATATATATATATATATATATATATATATATATATATATATATATATATATATATATATATATATATATATATATATATATAAATGTATGTATGTATATATGTGTATGTATGTCTTTGTTTTGTTTTCTTTCATGTTAATTATGATACAATGTTATGCAGAAGTGTACTTGTAGCAAATTGTTTTTGGGGGTGCTCAAAAACTTTTATATCTCCCAAAGGGGGGAATAATAGCAAACTGAGAATCCCTGACAAAACCAAAGCTGACTGGTGCATCAAGGGTTGGAATAGGGGGTTAAATGACCAAATGATTCCCGAGCGCGGCCACTACTGCTGCTTACTGCTCCCCTGTGGGGATGGGTCAAATGCAAAGTATAATTTCACCGCACCTAGCGTGTGTGTGACAATCATTGGTACTTTAACTTTAACTTTATTCTGCTGCTCTTGACTTGTTTATTCCAGCAGCAACTAAAGAAAGTGTGCAATTCTCCCAAAGGCACAGCTTACTGTACTGTGGAGTGAGAGCTGACGCTGCATTACGACCCACATTGTATTATCGCTACTGCTGACGACATTGAATCTCGGGGGGGACACGACGCTGACCCTGTAATAAGGACGAGTGACAAAAATGATAGCTGTCGGCATTATGACATCACTTCGGGAATGTGAAGGGGGGCAGAGTTTTTGTAGGTCCAGGCAGGTTGACGGAGCGGCTGATTTAGGGATTTTTCTTCACTAACGGCAAGAATTAAAAAAAAAAACAAGTAGGTGCAGCAGCGTCCTTTCATTCATCACTCGTGTTTTTTTTTTTTCAACCGACATTCGGTTCATTGTTCTAGCCGTCCATAGCGTTTCTACTCAAATGGATTCTTCATTCATCACTCCAAGCAACGTTTGTAAGTTTTACAATACTACTAAAACAATTCTTACTTACTGTATTTTTCGGACTATGAGACGCACTTAAAATCCTTTCATTTTCTCAATCAACGGTGCGCCTGATGTACGAAATGATTCTGGTTGTGCTTACCGACCTCGAAGCAATTTTATTTGGTACATAGTGTAATGATAAGTGTAACCAGTAGATGGCAGTCCCACATAAGAGATATGTGTAGACTGCAAAATGATGCCAGTAAACAACACCAACACTTTAAATGTTCCATTGAAAGTAAAGAACGTTACACACGGCGCTCAAAAATCTATCAAAATGATTTAGAACGACTTTGAAGCCGCACCGCTTGATGGATTGTCTGCCCATTTAGGCTACCGTAGTCAGTAATAAAAATATTATAATGGTGCGTGTATAAAGACCACAAAGGCACCCATTAGCAGACATTTTATCTGGTGTTTTGTTAACATGTCTACGACGGTCTGTGTTAATATTATTAACTTACAATGGCATTATTTTTGTATGGTTTCAGTTTCACTAATTCCTCAGTAAATTCACCAAAACCACCATGGAGTTATTGAGTCTGTTTAGCTGATTGGAGAGCTATCTTATGCAGCTAGAGCAGGGGTCGGGAACCTTTTTGGCTGAGAGAGCCATGAAAGCAAAATATTATAAAATGTATTTCCGAGAGAGCCATATAATAATTTTTAACACTGAATAAAAATAAATGTGTGCATTTTTAAGTAAGACCAACATTTTAAGAATATAGTAAGTATCTTCTTCTTTTTAATAACATTGTTATTCTGAAGCTAATGAATAAAATAGTTCTTACCATTAATGCGACTTCTTGAACAGGAACGGTAGAAAACGGATGGATGGATTAAAATGCATGAGAATGTTTCATATTTTGAACGTTATTTTTAACACTGTGATTACCTGCGGAATTATCAATTACATATCGCTGTGTTTTTCAACCACTGTGCCGCGGCACACTGAGATACAGTCTGGTGTGTCGTGGGAGAGATTATGTAATTTCACCTAATTGGGTTGATAATATGTTTTGCAAACCTGTAACTATAATTCAAAAATGTGCTTTTATTGAGTGTCTGTGTTGTCTACAGCTGGGCAGAGTAAGTGTGTAATACTTTTCCATATCAGTAGGTGGCAGCAGGTAGCTAATTGCTTTTGTAGATGTCGGGAACATGGTATGTCGTGATCACAATATGCGGGAGGCAGCATGTAGGTAAAAACATATCTAACACTTAAACTAAAAATAAACAAAAGGCGAGTGCCGCGAAGAAAAGGCATTGAAGCAAAACAAAACTAAAACTGAACTGGCGGCAAAGTAAACAAAAACAGAATGCTGGACGACAGCAAAGACTTACAGTGTGCGGAGCAGACGGCGTCCACAAAGTACAACCGTACATGGCATAACAATCAACATTGTTCACACAGGGAAGGAGTGCATCCGCACAACTTAAATAGACTTGATTGTAAAAACAAAGCACGTGCGATAAATAGCATTCAAGGAAGACATGAAACTGCTACAGGAAAACACCAACAAAAGAAGAAAAGCCACCAAAATAGGAGCGCAAGTCACACAGGAAAACACCGAAAAAACTCAAAATAAGTTACGGCTTGACAGTACACCTACATGGAGACAAGAGCTATTGTGAGAACAATTTTTTTATGTTTTCTGCTGGTGGTGCGCCTCAGAATTTTTTCAATGAAAAAAATTTGTTTTGGCTCAAAAAAGGTTGAAAAACACTGACTTATTGTGTTAAGCAATGCCAGCTAAGATTTATCTGAGAGCCAGATGCCGTCATCAAAAGAGCCACATCTGGCTCTAGAGCCATAGGTTCCCTACCCCTGAGCTAGAGGGTCCATGAAGATGACTTCTGTTTTGTTTGATCGGCCGTTTTACTGCCATGTAACAGACACCGTTTGGAAACAATTAAGGTATGTAAATAAATATTTATAAAATATTTCTTCAGCCCACAGTTTTCATCCGATCAGAACTGTTCTAGTAACAAAAGGTTCGGCTCGACCGGAAACTGTGAGCTCACAAAAAAGCCAAAAATATCCCAGATTACCCAAAATTCCTGGTTTTCCTGAAATTTCCAGGAATTTCTCTTCATTGACAACGAATGGGCAATATACAAACTTCTGCTGAGCGCACAATTCTCACCCGATTTGAACCGTTCCAACATCCACACACTCCACTGACCTTGGGACATTCCAGCCAGCATGTTTCCCGGTTCCAAAATTCACTGATTACCTGGAATTACCAGGAATTTTACCCCCATTAAAAATGAATGGGCAATATAAAAACCTCTTCACATCCCACATTTCTCAATTGATTTGAATCGTTCCAATTTCAACACCTTTCACTCATCTTGGTCAATCAAATCATTTTCCAAGTTCCAAGAAATTCCAGGCACTCTTCGAATTCCCGATATTTCCAAAGTCCTATTTTCACCTCTTGTCCCAATGTTTTCACAGTCCACATTTTTCAACCAATTTCAACCATTCACCTACACAAAATTCCTCTTAATTTTCTCTTAGTTCCTATTTTCTTTTCCAGTTTTCCCCAAAATTCCATGAATTCCAAAATACCAATTCACAATTAAAACTGTTACTATGTCAACATTTTTCAACCGATTAGAAAAATTCCAACACCAACCCATTCATATCATCAAGGACAATTGTGCTGAAATCAATATTTTCAAAGACTCACGGTTTTCCCGAAATTTCCATTCAAATGAATGGACATATTCAAAGTTCTACAATTCCCAACATTTTCTCAATTTAGCGCCACTTTTTACCCGATTTGGACCCTCCACACACACTACTCTTTCGAAATATTGAAGGCAAACCATGTTTTCCTTTTCCCCAAATTCCTGGTTTTCCTGAAATTTAGAGGAATTTCTGTCCATTAACAATGAATGGGCAATATACAAACGTCTGCATATCTCACATTTCTCACCCGGTTTGAATCGCTCCACCACCCACAGAATCCACTCACCCGGGACATTCAAACCAGCATTTTTCCCGGTTCCAAAAATTCCCTGATTACCTGGAACTACCAGGGATTTCCCCCCCATTAAAAATTATTGGGCAATATACAAACTATCCATATCCCACATTTCTCAGTTGATTCGAACTGTTCCCACTCACCTTGAACATTCAAGCATTTCAGTTCCACTCCCGCATATCGGCGTCTTGCGCACATAGGGCATTCACACGCAATTCTAGTGTTATTTTTGCAGCACTGACTTGTCTTGGTCAAAATATTGTATGAAACAAAAAGCTGTGTTCACATATTTTTACTATTATTGACAAAATAAATGAAGAGATGCTGTCAGCCAAGCTTGCTTTATAAAATATAATGTATCTTATTAGTAAAATTACTCACAGCAGGAAGTGCAAAGAAGGCCACGCCGATCATACTGAAGGTGGCCGCTAATAAGCGTCCATTCCACGTCTTGGGGACCTTATCTCCATAGCCGATGGTGGTAAGTGTTATCTGAGGATGAGAATGTTGCATTAAGAGACAATATTTTGTTTTTTTCAATTTGTTTCCATGACTGGACGGTGTTGTCCTACCAGTCCCCACCAGAGGGCATCAGCGTAGGTCTCGAACTCTTTGTTGGACTCCTTCTCCACAGAGTAGACCAGGAATGAAGCCAGGATGAGACACAGGAAGCCGATGTACCACGCCGTGATGAGCTCCTACAGAGGAAGCATCCACGCTAACAGAACGTCTTCACAGGCGTTAAGTGCTGACGAGTGCCAGTGAGGAGTATGGTTCAATATGGACGTTAGAAGGTGAGTATTACACCGTTTTTACAAAGTAACCTCACCTTATAATAGCTTGTATAACCACTCCTACAACCCCTGGGCAGAGGATGTGGAATCAATTGTTTCAATTTGTAGGAAAAAAGAAAAACCAAAACCAAACTAAAGTCATTTCAAATGTCTACTTTTTGACCTGAAAAAACACTTACCGGATTTTCCGGACTATAGAGCGGCTATGTAAACTGCACCTACTAAATTTAAAAATATATTTATTCCCCATATATTTGCCGCACTAGACTATAATCAACTGATATAAACCTTGCAAAATTAGATATTCACACAAATATTTATTTACATACCTTATTTGTTTCCAAACGTGCCTGTAACGCGGCAGTAAAAGGGACGTTCAAACAAAACAGAAGTCGTCGTCATGGAACCACTAGCTGCGCAAGCTAGCTCTCCAATCAGCTAAAACGTACGGCCCGGGGGCCAGATCAGACCAACGAACAGGTTTTATCCGGCACGCGGCATGAGTTTGCTAAGTATAAAAACTAACCAGAATTTTTTTAATGAAAGAAACAGTTGTTCTAAAAGAGTCCACTGGATGTCCCAAGAGCAATTCTTTGTATCTTTGATGCTACATATTTACAAAGTAAACCACATGATGTTTAGTACATCAGTTGAGGAAAATGATCAAACTACATAAAAAACATACTGTAAATTGATTTTGATGTAATTGTATCTTGATAAATTGAAAATGAACACCAATTAGTTGACTGATGAATATTATCACACAATTGATTCAGAAAATGTAAATAATGACAAATAAAGATAGAACACTATCAACCGTAACATGTAAGTGTAAAAAAAACAAAAAAACATCATGATTTGTACATTTTCAGTATGTGCTTGTTGTATTTTTAAACAAAGAAAACAATCTGAAGTTGTCTTTATTTTTAAGTTATCGTGTCGTGATTTTACCAGTTCGGCCCACTTGGAATAGATTTTTCACATGCGGCCCCCGATCTAAAATTAGTTTGACACCCCTGATCTAAACAGATTCAATAACTCCACAGTGACGTTTTGGGTTTCGGTGAATTTACAAAATGTAAACAATCCAAAATAATCCTGTTGTAAGTTAATCATGTAAATGTGTTAGCATGTTAGCTAATGCTAACAACGCTAGCTTGATTACATTACGATTGCACATACAAATATGCATGAAAACACTCCTACAGACATCACACATGGGACAGTTTAGTAAGTAAGCATTGTTTTAGTTACAGTATACTGTAAAACTTACAAACGTTGTTTGGAGTGATGAATGAATAATCACTAAAAACACTATGGACAGCTAGAAGACGGAACCACACTTCTACTTCCGGTTCAAGGCTTTAAACAGCGGAAAAAACTATAGGCATTCACCCAGAAAATTCATCCAAAAGTGTCTTTGATAATACATATATGAAGAATCCATATGAGAAGAAACACCATGGTTGTCACGGCCAAGGCGCATTCCAATGCGCACTCATCTGTGCGCTCTGCTGATTGCGCCTCCAAGAGCGCACCTGCACGCGCCACGTCTCTCTAGCCCGGAATCTTTCGTCTGTCGCTCAACACTACCGGTAACACTCAACAGTTAATCACCACACATAGTCACACAGCACAAACTTTTGGATTAGTTCACACATTCAAATTCCCCTGTTTAGTAATATTATTATTCATAATTCATATATATTGTTTATATATAAATAAATATGAGTTCAACTATGCCCCTCCCGAATGTGCCATCTCCTCCCTCTGTACAAACAACAGTACATTCTGGCCAAAAGATTAGGGCCCAGACGGCAGAGTTCCCTTAGTCCCGTGCCTTTTTCGAAACCCCTAAGGTTTCCCTGTGACCATGTATAGACGCTATGAGTCGCCTCCAGTGATTCAAACTTAGACGGTTCCCTGTACACGCACCCAGACTGGTCCCCATGTCAGCAGCGCCTGCTTCAGCACCATGGCCAGTGTCCGCTTCGGCTCCACGGCTAGCCCGTGCTTCAGCACCATGGCCAGCGCCCGCTCCTGCACCTTGGTCAGCTCCTCAGCCTGCTGCTTTGTTTCTGACCCCGACGACATCGTCCTCCTCATCTCTCTGACAACATCAGCCTCCTCGTCTCTGGTGGACCTTTCCAGAGCGCTGCCATCCTCCTCGTCTTCAGTATAGTCGCCCCCGCAACTTCCAGCTGGCCGGCCGCAGAGGCGGCAATTAGGCGCCCGCAAGCGGCGCCCTCTGTGGCCAGTGCATGGACGCTTTCCAGGACAGAGACATGAGACTTGTAGGCTGCTGTGGTTATGGCGCCACTCGCGTCTGCCTTCCCTACGGCCAAGAAGGTGGCCGTTCCTTGGTCGCCCACCTCACCGGCTGCAGCGGCGTTCTATTTGCCACCTCCACTAGACTCGACACCGGTGAATTCAGTGACACTTTGGCCGGCGACCCACCACCAGTTCACCCCTCCACCCTCTCTTGACTTTTGAGGCGGTCGGGTGGCATCCTGAGCAGCTGGCCGAACCACCTCATCTGGCTCCTCTCAATGTGGAGGAGCAGCGGATTTAATCTGAGCTCCTCACCCGGCGGAGGAAACTCATTTTGGCCGCTTGTACCCGTGATCTTGTCCTTTCGGCCATAACCCAAAGCTCATGACCATAGGTCAGGATGGGAATGTAAATCGACCGGTAAATTGACAGCTTTGCCTTCCGACTCAGTTCCTTCTTCACCACAACGGATCGATACAGCGTCCGCGTTACTGAAGACGCCGCAATGATCCGCCTGTCGATCTCACAATCCACTCTTCCCCCACTCGTAAGCAAGACTCCTAGGTACTTGAACTCCTCCACTTGGGGCAAGATCTCCTCCCCAACCCGGAGATGGCACTCCACCCTTTCCCGGGCGAGAACAACGGACTCAGACTTGGAAGTGCTGATTCTCATCCCAGTCACTTCACACTCAGCTACGAACCGATCCAGTAAAAGCTGAAGATCCCGGCCAGATGAAGCCATCAGGACCACATCATCTGCAAAAAGCAGAGACCTAATTCTGCAGCCACCAAAGCGGATCCCCTCAACGCCCTGACTGCGCCTAAAAATTCCATCCATAAAAGTTATAAACAGAATCGGTGACAAAGGGCAGCCCTCACTGGAAACGGGTCCGACTTTACACAAACATGAAACACTACTTTTAGCGTCCGCTTTGGTTTAATGAAAACGGTTGAATACAAAACATTATGGCCATTAGCCAACAAAAATCCATAAATTGGCCGCGCCGTTTGATAAACTGCAGGGTATAATGCGTAGGGAAAAAAGTAGCGGCTTATAGTCCGGAATTTACGATGAATAATTCAAGAAAATACATTGTAAGTTTCATTTTTCGATCAAGTAGCATGAAAACAATGATGGAATCGATCAATTCTGAGGGGGAAAAACGGAATAATGAAAAACAAACACATAGTCCGGGGGTCAGCAACCTGCATCTCTTTAGCACCTGGAGCTTTTTCAAAAAAAGATGAGGGAAAAACATAATTGTTGTTTTAATAATGTTTCTGTAGGAGGACGAACATGACACAAACGTTCCTAATTGTTAGAAAGCCCACTGTTTGATATGGTTGTGTTCATGCTTCACTGATGACAGCATTTGGCCAGCGCTGTTTAGTCCTACTAATTTTGGCGGTCCTTGACTCACGGTGTTAGGTTTACATGTACAAATTTTCTCCGACACTGCCACAGAAAGACGCGTTTTATGCCACTCCATCTTTGTCTCGTTTTGTCCACCAAACCTTTTATACTGTGCGTGAATGCACAAAGGCGAGATTTTTTTTTTTATGTTATTGACTTGCGTGGCGTGTTAATAATCCATGCTGACATGCTATTTAGGCTACCTGTGTGTGCATATTGCATCGTTACGCCTTGTTTGTAGGTACATTTGAGTTCATTTAATTTCCTTATGTCCTCTGTGTATTTAAACTATTTTTGCATGTCTGATGACACATTATCTGTATGTGATATTGGCTGCATTTCTGAATGTGTGCCATGTTGCTCCAGACCACAGAAAACGTTACCATGTTGTTCCAGACCACAGCACATGTTACCCAGCTTGCAAAGATTGTAATAAATCTATTAGGAGAAGACAGCCTGTTTTTTTGATTTAACTTGGACACACACATCTATACCTTTGGCAGTTTTAAGCCAATAATTTCCAAGAGTTATCTCCCCCTCTGAGACACTTACTAAATGTGTTGCCTCCATTATAACACTTACATAAGGATTTTAACTTTTTGCGGCTCCAGACAGATTTGTTTTTTGTATTTTTGGTCCAATATGGATCTTTCAACATGTTGATTTGCCAACCCCTGACATAGTCCAACACACCAATTGTACTTAGTTGCAGCACCTCTGGCTTTTATACCAGAAGCTTGCAGTGTGTGAGGCATGGACTTAACAAGTACTCCTCTTGCCACAATTTTCTCTGACTTAAGCTTGGAGTGGTTTCATCCACCATTTTCTTCTGTTTCCACCACACATTAGATGTTCTTCTTTTGACTGTTTTTCATTATCTTGTAGAAAAATGATGTCATCATCCCAAACATGATGGAAATTTAAACCTGTGTATTTATTGAAGATGTAATGACAGCCATAATTAGCTGACAGATAAATGACAATGCATGTTTTCTTTAGGCGGTCGTCTTCAGAAATCTGATTGGAACCAAAACCAAATCGAAGTTTCAGCATCATGCAGTCACCCATAGTCCACCATTGCTTTTCCTTTTTTTATGTTGACTTGTCAACGGCTTTTCTGTATTTCCTTTAGGGCTCACAGACTCCGGTTTTGTTCTTCTTTTGTTTTGCTGTGATTCAAGTTTTCTGATGTTGTCTTTGGTCTACCTTGTACAACCTTCCCATGGTGTTTGCTGAACAATTTCACGTTCTTGAAGATGTTCCTCTCCTTTGTTTCAATGGACATCTCTGGCGTTGGAGCCTTGGTTCATGCCAATCCACCTGCTGCAACAGCTCTACAAGGTGTGGACACTCCTTCTTAGCAGCGGACTAATAAACAGATTTCATTTGATTTAAGTCTTGGTTTTGGAAATGAACATCTACAGACGGACTCCATCATCTTCTCCTCAGAACTGAATTGATTCCATGTGTTTTTCACCCAAACTTTAACAACTAAAATCCTTCAAGTCTGGTGATTCCATGGTGTTGTGAAGGCTTGTAAAATGTTATAAAATTGAGTAGAATAAACACATTTTATGACAGGGTTACAGCAGTGTTTGACTTTAAAGTAGTCAGTGTACAGCTTGTAACAAATACAAGTGAACACATGTCTGGTCTACTGAAGGTAGTGTCTTTGCGTGGCTGGGGCTGCATGTGAGTGCTGCCAGCACTGGGATAGCTACGGTATATTGAGGGAATACATTAATTGTAACATGTACTGTGACATTGTCAAACGTATGATCCACACGGCATCCTGTTGTGGGACTGCGGGAGTGCTGCCGACCCTTGGGAGCTGTGGTTCATTGAGGAATTCCACCAAGAACTGTGACATTGTGAAACGCAGCATGAGCCCTCCCTTTGGAAACTGGGTTACACTGCATCATGTTCTGGTACAGCTGCGGTTCATCGAGAAGAAATCAATTCCAGCATGTACTGTGACATCCTGAAGCAGAGCTTTATTTCCTTTATTGAAAAACTTGACCGCACGAGTACCTGGCCTTGGGAGAGCTGCGGTTCATTGAGAAGAAACAAATTCCAATCATGTACTCTGACATCTCGACACACGGCATCATTTCCTTCATTGGGAAACTGGGCTGTACGAATGCTGCTCACACTCTTGCAGTTGGGGTTCAATGAGAAGAAACTAATTCCAACTTCTATTGTGACATTGTGGAGCAGAACACCATTTCCTTTTAGGGGAAACTGGCGAACTAGCGCTGCCGAAAAGAGAGGAACTGCGGTTCATTGAGAAGAAGCATCAAATCCAACATGTAGTGTGACATTGTGAAGCAGAGCATAATTTCCTTCCATGGGAAACTGGGCAGCACAAGTGCTACCAGCACTGCGCGAGCTGTGGTTCATTAGTAATAAGAAACAAATTCACACATGCATTGTGACAATATGAAGCCAACTGAGAAACTGGGTCCCAGGGCATCACGGTCTGAGGCTGCACAAGTTCCACCATCAAGGTGATGCTGCGGTTCATTGAGAAGAAAAACAATTCACACATGCACTGTGACATTGTGAAGCAGAGCATCAATCACTTTCTTGGGAAAATGGGTCGCACGGGTGCGGCCAGTCCCACAGGAGCTGCGGTTCATTGAGAAGAAAAACAATTCACACATGCACTGTGACAGTGTGAAGCAGAGCATTTCTTTCCTTGAGAAACTGGGTCCCAGGGCATCATAGTCTGAGGCTGCACGAATGCTGCCATCAATGCTGTGGTTCGATGAGAAAAAAATGTACGGTGACATTGCGAAGCAGAACATCATTCTCTTTCTTGGGAAACCTGGCTGCACGAGTGCTGAACGGCACCAGAGGAGCTGTGGTTCATTGAGAAGAAATACATTCCAGCATGTACTGTGACATTGTGAAGCAGAGCATCGTTTCTCTTTCTTGGGAAGCCTGGCTGCATGAGTGCTGCCGGAAACACAGGAGCTGTGGTTCGTTGAGAAGAAATACATCCAGCATGTACTGTGACAGTGTAAAGCAGCGCATCGTTTGTTTTCCTTGGGAAACTGGGCCGCGCGACTGTGACATTGTACTGTGACATTGTGAAGCAGAGCATCATTGTCTTCCTTTGGAAACCGGGTCGCACAAGTGCGGCCGTAACCGGAGGAACTGGGGTTCATTGAGAAGAAACACATTACGACATGTACTGTGACAGTGTAAAGCAATGAATCGTTTGTTTTCCTTGTGAAACTCGGCCGCACGAGTGCTGTCGGCACCGGTGGACCAGCGGTCCATTGAGAAGAAACTAATTCCAGCATGTACTGTGACAAGTGTGAAGCAGAGCATCATTCTCCTCCTTGGTAAACCTGGGCAACCAAATGCGGCCGGCACCGGAGGAGCTGCGGTTCATTGAGAAGAAACAAATTCCGACATGTACTGTGACAGTTTGAAGCAAAGCATCGTTTCTTTTCCTTGTGAAACTCGGTCGCACGAGTGCTGCCGGCACCAGTGGAGCTGCGGTTCATTGAGAAGAAACAAATTCCAGCATGTACTGTGACATTGTGAAGCAGAGGATCGTTTCTTTTCCTTGGGAAACCAGGGCGCACAAGTGCTGCCGACATCGGAGGAGCTGCGGTTCATTGAGAAGAAACAAATTCCAGTATGTACTGTGACATTGTGAAGCAGAGCATCATTCTCTTCCTTGGGAAACTGGGGCGCACGAGTGCTGTCGGCACCCTTGGAGCTGCGGTTCATTGAGAAGAAACAAATTCCAGCATGTACTGTGACATTGTGAAGCAGAGGATCGTTTCTTTTCCTTGGGAAACCAGGGCGCACGAGTGCTGCCAACATCGGAGGAGCTGCGGTTCATTGAGAAGAAACACATTCCAGCATGTACTGTGACTTTGTGAAGCAGAGCATCATTCTCTTTCTTGGGAAACAGGGGCGCACGAGTGCTGTCAACACCCTTGGAGCTGCGGTTCATTGAGAAAAAAAAATTCCAGTATGTACTGTGACATTGTGAAGCAGAGCATTGTTTCTTTTCCATGTGAAACCAGGGCGCACGAGTGCTGCAGACACCGGAGGAGCTGCGGTTCATTGAGAAGAAAAAAATTCCGACATGTACTGTGACAGTGTTAAGCACAGCATCGTTTCTTTTCCTTGTGAAACTCGGTCGCACGAGTGCTGCCGGCACCAGAGGAGCTGCGGTTCATTGAGAAGAAACAAAATCCCCCACGTACTGTGATATTGTGAAGCAGAGGATTGTTTATTTTCCTTGGGAAACCAGGGCGCACAAGTGCTGCCAACATCGGAGGAGCTGCGGTTCATTGAGAAGAAACACATTCCAGCATGTACTGTGACTTTGTGAAGCAGAGCATCATTCTCTTTCTTGGGAAACCGGGGCGCACGAGTGCTGTCAACACCCTTGGAGCTGCGGTTCATTGAGAAAAAAAAATTCCAGCATGTACTGTGACATTGTGAAGCAGAGCATTGTTTCTTTTCCTTGTGAAACCAGGGCGCACAAGTGCTGCAGGCACCGGAGGAGCTGCGGTTCATTGAGAATAAAAAAATTCCGACATGTACTGTGACAGTGTGAAGCACAGCATCGTTTCTTTTCCTTGTGAAACTCGGTCGCACGAGTGCTGCCGGCACCAGTGGAGCTGCGGTTCATTGAGAAGAAACAAAATCCCCCACGTACTGTGATATTGTGAAGCAGAGGATTGTTTATTTTCCTTGGGAAACCAGGGCGCACAAGTGCTGCCAACATCGGAGGAGCTGCGGTTCATTGAGAAGAAACACATTCCAGCATGTACTGTGACTTTGTGAAGCAGAGCATCATTCTCTTTCTTGGGAAACCGGGGCGCACGAGTGCTGTCAACACCCTTGGAGCTGCGGTTCATTGAGAAAAAAAAATTCCAGCATGTACTGTGACATTGTGAAGCAGAGCATTGTTTCTTTTCCTTGTGAAACCAGGGCGCACGAGTGCTGCCAGCACCGGAGGAGCTGGGATTCATTGAGAAGAAACAAATTCCAGCATGTACTGTGACAGTGTGAAGCATGGCAGTTTTTGAGTGTTGCTGCCAGCTGTTTCAAGAACATTTTCTGTGTGTGATACACCTGTACACTGACTAATCTAAAGTACCTTGCTGTGGGCGTACACAACTGAGCCTAGCAGCTTCCAGGTGCCACCGCGGCGGTCCATACGCAGCATTCGCAGGATCTGCAGGAACCTCAGGCTCCTGATGGCCGAGGTGGCGAAAACGTTGCCCTGCGAGCCGGCCGCCAGCACCGACACCGAGGCCACCAGCACCATCATGTCTGAGGAGAGAGAAAGAGAGAGAGTTGGTGCGCTCGAGTGTTCCAAACACACAATAATCACCTATGACGCAGAAAGGCTTCCGGGCGAATTTCAGCCGCCCTCTCCATCCGCGGTATCGACAGCAGCACCCGGCCGCCCAAATCCTGGCTATGTACTCCACGCCGAACACCACGATGGTCACCAGTTCCTGTGGCAGGGAGCGGGGGTGAGGACGTGCAGTGGCAAGTGTTTGTGGGAAATACCCACCAGGATGTACAAGGCACTCTCCGAGCTATTCTTGAATTCTCGAATGGTGGCGAAGACGGAGAGAATGAGACAGGAGAAGACCAGGAGGAAGCTGAAGTGAAGAAGAAGCGAGGGAAGGAAGTCATACTTTCAATCATCAATCAATCATTTTGTTCTAAACTCATGTCAAGGGTGACATCTCCATTTGTAACAGTTATCATTATAGTTACTTGTTACTTTAAAAAAAAAAGTAATTGAATTACTAACGGGTTTACTCTTTAATTGAAAAGTAATTCATACCTCATTTTAAAGAAAACTTTTGTAACAGTGAACAATATACAGTTTTCTGAAAATTACTTTTAATAACAAAATTAAAACTACTTGTTACTTTACCAAAAAGTAATTGAGTTACAGACAGAATTACTCTTTAATAAATGAAATTCATTACAAGGGAAATTAATTTATATGTTAGTTAAAAAAAACCTTTTGTAACAGTGAACAAAATATAGTGCCTGAAAATTACTTTTAAAAACATATTAAAGTTACTTATTAGTTTACGAAAAAAGTAATTAAGTTACGAAATGAATTATGATGTATAAATGTAATTAATTGCTAGGGAAAGTAATTTATGTTAGTTAAAAAAAACATTGAACAATATACAATGTTCTGAAAAGTACTTTTAAAAACATTGTAGTTACTTGTTACTTTACCAAAAAATTATTTAGTTACTAAAATAATTACTCTTTAATAAATGTACTTCATTACTAGGGAAAGCAATGTATTCATTACTTTAAAAAAAAAATTGTAACAGTGAACAATATATAGATGTTCTGAAAAATACTTTTAAAAATATAATAATTATAGTTACCTAATACTTTACCAAAAAGTAATTGAGTTTCGAACATTATTACTCTTTAATAAATGTAACTCATTACTAGGGAAAGTAATTTATACGTTACTTAAAAAAAAAATATTTCGTAACAGTGAATATACAGTGTTCTGAAAAACATAATTATTATAGTTACTTGTTACTTTACCCAAAAAGTAATTGAATTACTAACGGAATTACTATTTAATAAATGTAATTCATAACTAGAGAAAGTAATTTATACGTTACTTAAAAAAAAACTTTTGTTAAAAGTGAACAATAAACAGTGTTCTGAAAAGTACTTTTAAAAACATACTATAGTTACTAGAGATGTCTGATAAAGTTTTTTTGCTGATATGCGATATTCCGATATTGTCCAACTCTTAATTACCGATTCCGATATCAACCGATACCAATATATACAGTCGTGGAATTAACACATTAGTACGCCTAATTTTGTTGTGATGCCTGGCCGGGTGCATCAAACAATGTAACAAGGTTTATTATTTAGTTACTAACGGAATTACTCTTTACTGCTTGGGAAAGTAATTTATTCGTTACTGGGTAACAGTAAACAATATACAGTGTTCTGAAAAGTACTTTTAAAAACATAATATAGTTACTTTAACAAAAAAGTAGTTAAGTAATTAACAGAATTACACATTAATAAATGTAATTCATTACTAGGAATAGTAAAGTATACATTGCTTAAAAAAAATAAACTTTTGTAACACTGAACAATACACAGTGTTCTGAAAATGTATTTTAAAAATATATTACAGTTACTTGTTACTTTACCAAAAAAGTATTTTATGTTGGGATGTCGCATGGCTGCAGTTGTGTGACCTCAAGTATGCAAAAATCCAGGAGAGCAGAAAGCCGGTAAGATGATTTTAATTTCATCAAAGTAAAAGATATAAACAGAAAGCAGTCTTGCATGGAGATGTTCCCAACATGGTTTTAACTTCGAGCACTGAGGAGTGCTCGAGTGAAACATAAATAGACCTATGTTGATTGACAGCAGCTGAGGACCGCTGCCAATCAACGGCGAGTGTGACAAAAACAGTGCTCAGCGGAGTAAACAGGAAGTATGACAAAATAAGAGCACTGAACAGGAAATAAAGTACAAAACACGAAAAACTATCAGAAAGTAAGTGACAGATCGTTACAGGACCTCCCCCTCAAGGAACAGATACCAGATGTTCCCTGGAAAAGAAAAATGGAAAAAAATGTCCACAAAGTAAGGGAGGATGGAAGGAGGATTTGGTGGAAGGTCGCCAAACCTCGTGTCCCCGCAGCCAGCGAGGGAAAGTCAGGTGGCGACGGCGCGTAGAGCGCCGCAGGAACTGGCGGGGCGGGCGGCCACGGAACAGCCACATCATTTGCCGAAAAAGAGACGAGTGCATCCCGCGAGGAGGACGCCCAGGGCACGGCCACATCCGCGGCTGACGTGGAGGCGGGCGCGCTGAAGCAGGCCCGGAGACAGCAGACAAAGCGGCGGGGGCTGCAGCCAAAACAGATACCTCTGCAGGAGGCGGCTGAGGAGCCGATGTTGGTGCCGGCGTGGAAGCGGCAGACGTCATCAACGGCGTGGAAGCGGCAGACGTCATCAACGGCGTGGAAGCGGAAGACGTCATCAACGGCGTGGAAGCGGCAGACGTCATCGGCGGCGTGAAAGCGGCAGACGTCATCGGCGGCGTGAAAGCGGCAGACGTCATCGGCAGCGTGAAAGCGGCAGACGTCATCGGCGGCGTGAAAGCGGCAGACGTCATCGGCGGCGTGAAAGCGGCAGACGTCATCGGCGGCGTGAAAGCGGCAGACGTCATCAACGGCGTGATTGTTGCAGATGTCATCGGCGGCGTGAAAGCGGCAGATGACGCCGGGCGAGGAGCAGCAAATGCTGGCCGAGGAATAGCGGATGCCGGCGGTGACGAAGCCCGGCGTGGTGCTGCTCTTGGCGGCGTTGGAACCGTGCGTAGTGCCGGCGTTGGAGCTCGGCGTGGAGCCGGCGTTGGGGCTCGGCGTGGAGCCGGCGTTGGGGCTCGGCGTGGAGCCGGCGTTGGGGCTCGGCGTGGAGCCGGCGTTGGGGCTCGGCGTGGAGCCGGCGTTGGGGCTCGGCGTGGAGCCGGCGTTGGAGCTGTGCGAAGGCCCGCTAGGGACGTAGATGTCTCCGTGGAAGGAGACGCTGGCGGGGATGACAGCGGTGTGTGCCTGGCTGCACCGCAGTGTATAGTGGGCCCCCCTCCACTAGGTGGCTGCCAGACACCGTTCACACATGCGGGAAAACGTGCCTGCTCGTCGGAGTCCCCCGGTGCGAAAACCAGGGACGGGCGGGAGGGGACCAGGAGGAGGGACGAAGACACGTCCCGTGCCGAGTCCCAGCAGGAGGACAAAAGCGACCTCACTGTGGGCTCCACTGGAGCTCTCGGCGAACCAAAAAAGAGAGCGGGAGCTGGCAAAAAGAGCAGCCGGGGAGCAGCCGCTGGAAGCTGCGTAGGAGCAGGGAGAAGCAGCTCAGCAGACGACGGGAAGGATGGCGGCGGCGGACGTGCCGGTCGGAGAGCCGCAGTCGGCGACGGAGCCGCAGGAGCCGCGAGACGTGAAGGAGGAGGCGGGCGCGCCGGTCGGTGAGCCGTAGCCGGCAGCGTTGCCGAGAGGAAGGATGGCGGCGGAGGACGCGCCGGTCGGAGAGCCGTAGCCGGTAGCGTTGCCGCGGGAGCCGCGAGGCATGCAGGAAGTGGCGGACGTGCTGGTCGGAGAGCCGTAGCCAGCCGTTGAGCCGAGAGGAAAGATGGCGGCGGGGGACGCGCCGGTCGGAGAGCCGAAGCCGGTGGCGTTGCCGCGGGGAGAGGGTCCGCGTCTGTAGGCTGGGACCGCACAAACCTGGCCTTCAAGTCCTCCAGGAATTGTGCGGTCCAGAACGTCGGCTGAGGATTGCCGACAGGGATTCTCGCGAGGTCACAATTTTCTGGCTCGAAGTTACTGTTGGGATGTCGCATGGCTGCAGTTGTGTGACCTCAAGTATGCAAAAATCCAGGAGAGCAGAAAGCCGGTAAGATGATTTTAATTTCATCAAAGTAAAAGATATAAACAGAAAGCAGTCTTGCATGGAGATGTTCCCAACATGGTTTTAACTTCGAGCACTGAGGAGTGCTCGAGTGAAACATAAATAGACCTATGTTGATTGACAGCAGCTGAGGACCGCTGCCAATCAACGGCGAGTGTGACAAAAACAGTGCTCAGCGGAGTAAACAGGAAGTATGACAAAATAAGAGCACTGAACAGGAAATAAAGTACAAAACACGAAAAACTATCAGAAAGTAAGTGACAGATCGTTACAATTTTAATTACTAAAGGAATTACTATTTAATGAATAGTAAATATCTGGCATTTGCATTTGGGAAACGTTTAATATAATAGCAAGTCTGAGATGTCTGTGCTTTTAAAAGGCGGGGCCTGTTGCCTAGTGACATCGTCGAGGGTTGTTTGTTAGCTTTAGCCAGTGTGTCAGGTCTAATATAAGCTCTTTGGATCTTTTCACCGGATTGTGTTACCTCTGCCAAATAAAAAGGATTGAAAGTTCTTCCCTTGGCGGTCATATCTCCTTGTCAACAAACGCGGTATTGTTTGAATAGCAAGTGTGACACTTCAGTCATTGATCTGTTGTCCGTTATTCTCATTGTGTATGTGTGCATATGTTGTTATCTGCTGTGTCAGTGTGATGGTGCCTCTTCCTGTTTGATATCAAGTTCACTCTAGTGCGATACTGCTTGTTGCTTCCACCAGTAAAAATATATTTCCTGCAATGAAATTGTTGCACTTACGACGCTGGCTTGTTGGCAAGACAAAACCACATCAAAAGTAGCGTGCCACGATACATCAAGCTATCAACGGTATCGTAATGGACCTAAAAGTAATTAGATTACTGGTTACTAGTGAAAGTTATTAGAATTACTGGTTACTAGTAAAAGATTATTATATATATTACCGTAAATTACGAACTATAAGATGCTACTTATTTCCTACACTTTGAACTCTGCGGCTTATGGATTTTTCTTCGCTGATGGCCATAATGCAAATAGTTTTCTAAACACATGCAAGGACACTCAAATGATGTGTTATTGTTTGTGCTAAGGCGCTATCTTTTATACGAGTTCGCTGCTGGGTGAATGCCTACAGTGTTTCCTGCTGTTTAAAGCAGCAAACCGGAAGTAGAAGTGTCATTCCGCCTTCTAATCGTCCATAGCGTCTCCGCTCGGGTGGATTCTTCCTTCATAACTCTTAGCAACATTTGTAAGTTTTACAATACAACCAAAACAATTCTTACTTACTAGGCCACATTTGTACGTGCAATCGTAATGTAATCAAGCTAGCGTTTTAGCATTAGCTAATATACTAACAACGGTATTCTTTTTGTGTTGTTTCATTTTCACAAATTCCTCAGTAAATTCACAAAAACGTCACAGTGGAGTTATTGAGTCTGTTTAGCTGATTGGAGAGCTGGCTTGCGCAGCTAGTGCGTCCATGACCATGACTTCTGTTTTTTTTTTATCAGCTGTTTCACTGCAGTGTTACAGACACCGTTTGGAAAAAAATAAGGTATGTAAATTAATATTTAAAAAATATTCCTGTGTAAATAAAAATTTTAAATAAACAACATATACAAACCCTGTTTCCATATGAATTTCCAAATTGTGTTAGATGTAAATATAAATGGAATACAATTATTTGCAAATCCTTTTCAACCCATATTCAATTGCGTGTCCCAATGATCCTAGGAGCTATGTTGTCCGGGGGCATAAAGCCCCCTGGCAGGGTCTCCCAAGGCAAACAGGTTCTAGGTGAGGGATCAGACAAAGAGCAGCTCGAAGACCTTTATGAAGATGAAAAACCATGGACCCAGATTTCCCTCGCCCGGACGCGGGTCACCGGGGCCCCCCTCTGGAGCCAGGCCCGGAGGTGGGGCACGATGGCGAGCGCCTGGTGGCCGGGCCTGCTCCCATGGGGCCCGGCCGGGCACAGCCCGAAGAGGCAACGTGGGTCACCCCTCCAATGGGCTCACCACCCATAGCAGGGGCCATAGAGGTCGGGTGCATTGTGAGCTGGGCGACAGCCGAAGGCAGGGCACTTGGCGGTCCGATCCTCGGCTACAGAAGCTAGCTCTTGGGACGTGGAACGTCACGTCACTGGGGGGGAAAGAGCCTGAGCTAGTGCGCGAAGTCGAGAAATTCCGGCTGGATATAGTCGGACTCACTTCGACGCACAGCAAGGGCTCTGGAACCACTTCTCTCGAGAGGGATTGGACCCTCTTCCACTCTGGCGTTGCCGGCAGTGAGAGGCGACGGGCTGGGGTGGCAATTCTTGTTTCCCCCCGGCTCAAAGCCTGTACGTTGGAGTTCAACCCGGTGGACGAAAGGGTAGCCTCCCTCCGCCTTCGGGTGGGGGGACGGGTCTTGACTGTTGTTTGTGCTTATGCACCAAACGGCAGTTCAGAGTACCCACCCTTTTTGGGAACACTCGAGGGAGTACTGGAAAGTGCTCCCCCGGGTGATTCCCTTGTCCTACTGGGAGACTTCAACGCTCACGTTGGCAACGACAGTGAAACCTGGAGAGGCGTGATTGGGAAGAATGGCCGCCCGGATCTGAACCCGAGTGGTGTTTTGTTATTGGACTTTTGTGCTCGTCACAGTTTGTCGATAACAAACACCATGTTCAAACATAAGGGTGTCCATATGTGCACTTGGCACCAGGACACCCTAGGCCGCAGTTCCATGATCGACTTTGTAGTTGTGTCATCGGATTTGCGGCCTCATGTTTTGGACACTCGGGTGAAGAGAGGGGCGGAGCTTTCTACCGATCACCACCTGGTGGTGAGTTGGCTGCGATGGTGGGGGAGGATGCCGGACAGACCTGGGAGGCCCAAACGCATTGTGAGGGTCTGCTGGGAACGTCTGGCAGAGTCTCCTGTCAGACAAAGTTTCAATTCCCACCTCCGGAAGAACTTTGAACATGTCACGAGGGAGGTGCTGGACATTGAGTCCGAGTGGACCATGTTCCGCACCTCTATTGTCGAGGCGGCAGATCGGAGCTGTGACCGCAAGGTAGTTGGTGCCTGTCGGGGCGGCAATCCTAAAACCCCTTGGTGGACACCAGCGGTGAGGGATGCCGTCAAGCTGAAGAAGGAGTCCTATCGGGTCCTTTTGGCTCATAGGACTCCGGAGGCAGTGGACAGGTACCGACAGGCCAAGCGGTGTGCAGCTTCAGCGGTCGCGAAGGCAAAAACTCGGACATGGGAAGAGTTCGGGGAAGCCATGGAAAACGACTTCCGGACGGCTTCGAAGCGATTCTGGACCACCGTCCGCCGCCTCAGGAAGGGGAAGCAGTGCACTATCAACACCGTGTATGGTGCGGATGGTGTTCTGCTGACCTCGACTGCGGATGTTGTGGATAGGTGGAAGGAATACTTCGAAGACCTCCTCAATCCCACCAACACGTCTTCCTATGAGGAAGCAGTGCCTGGGGAATCAGTGGTGGACTCTCCTATTTCTGGGTCTGAGGTCGCTGAGGTAGTTAAAAAGCTCCTCGGTGGCAAGGCCCCAGGGGTGGATGAGATCCGCCCGGAGTTCCTTAAGGCTCTGGATGCTGTGGGGCTGTCTTGGTTGACAAGACTTTGCAGCATCGCGTGGACATCGGGGGCGGTACCTCTGGATTGGCAGACCGGGGTGGTGGTTCCTCTCTTTAAGAAGGGGGACCGGAGGGTGTGTTCCAACTATCGTGGGATCACACTCCTCAGCCTTCCCGGTAAGGTTTATTCAGGTGTACTGGAGAGGAGGCTACGTCGGATAGTCGAACCTCGGATTCAGGAGGAACAGTGTGGTTTTCGTCCTGGTCGTGGAACTGTGGACCAGCTCTATACTCTCGGCAGGGTTCTTGAGGGTGCATGGGAGTTTGCCCAACCAGTCTATATGTGCTTTGTGGACTTGGAGAAGGCATTCGACCGTGTCCCTCGGGAAGTCCTGTGGGGAGTGCTCAGAGAGTATGGGGTATCGGACTGTCTTATTGTGGCGGTCCGTTCCCTGTACGATCAGTGCCAGAGCTTGGTCCGCATTGCCGGCAGTAAGTCGAACACATTTCCAGTGAGGGTTGGACTCCGCCAAGGCTGTCCTTTGTCACCGATTCTGTTCATAACTTTTATGGACAGAATTTCTAGGCGCAGTCAAGGCGTTGAGGGGTTCCGATTTGGTAACCGCAGGATTAGGTCTCTGCTTTTTGCAGATGATGTGGTCCTGATGGCTTCATCTGACCGGGATCTTCAGCTCTCGCTGGATCGGTTCGCAGCCGAGTGTGAAGCGACCGGAATGAGAATCAGCACCTCCAAGTCCGAGTCCATGGTTCTCGCCCGGAAAAGGGTGGAGTGCCATCTCCGGGTTGGGGAGGAGACCCTGCCCCAAGTGGAGGAGTTCAAGTACTTAGGAGTCTTGTTCACGAGTGAGGGAAGAGTGGATCGTGAGATCGACAGGCGGATCGGTGCGGCGTCTTCAGTAATGCGGACGTTGTACCGATCCGTTGTGGTGAAGAAGGAGCTGAGCCGGAAGGCAAAGCTCTCAATTTACCGGTCGATCTACGT
Organism: Nerophis ophidion; assembly: GCF_033978795.1. Lineage (NCBI taxonomy): Eukaryota > Metazoa > Chordata > Actinopteri > Syngnathiformes > Syngnathidae > Nerophis > Nerophis ophidion. Next base: position 21,136,841 of record NC_084637.1, on the reverse strand, counting down.
TCCCATCCTCACCTATGGTCATGAGCTTTGGGTCATGACCGAAAGGATAAGATCACGGGTACAAGCGGCCGAAATGAGTTTCCTCCGCCGTGTGGCGGGGCTCTCCCTTAGAGATAGGGTGAGAAGCTCTACCATCCGGGAGGGACTCAAAGTAAAGCCGCTGCTCCTTCACATCGAGAGGAGCCAGATGAGGTGGTTCGGGCATCTGGTCAGGATGCCACCCGAACGCCTCCCTAGGGAGGTGTTTAGGGCACGTCCAACCGGTAGGAGGCCACGGGGAAGACCCAGGACACGTTGGGAAGACTATGTCTCCCGGCTGGCCTGGGAACGCCTCGGGATCCCCCGGGAAGAGCTAGACGAAGTGGCTGGGGAGAGGGAAGTCTGGGTTTCCCTGCTTAGGCTGTTGCCCCCGCGACCCGACCTCGGATAAGCGGAAGATGATGGATGGATGGATGGATGGCACTACAAAGAGAAGATATTTGATGTTCAAACTCATAAACTTAAATTATTTTTGCAAATAATAATTGACTTAGAACTTCATGGCTTAAACACGTGCCAAAGTAGTTGGGAAAGGACATGTTCACCAATGTGTTACATCACATTTTTATTTTAACAACACTCAATAAAACGCTTGGGAACTGAGGAAACTAATTATTGAAGCTTTGAAAGTGGAATTCTTTCCCATTCTTGTTTTATGTAGAGCTTCAGTCGTTCAACAGTCCGGGGTCTTTGTTGTTGTATTTTACGGTTCATAATGCGCCACACATTTTCGATGGGAGACAGGTCTGGACTGCAGGCGGGCCAGGAAAGTACCCGCACTCTTTTTTTTACGGAGCCACGCTGTTGTAACACTTGTCTTGCTGAAATAAGCAGGGGCGTCCATGATAACGTTGCTTGGATGACAACATATTTTGCTCCAAAACCTGTATGGACCTTTCAACATTAATGGTGCCTTCACAGATTATCAGTTTGAACATCAAATATCTTGTCTTTGTAGCATATTCAACTGAATATGGGTTGAAAATGATTTGCAAATCATTGTATTCCGTTTATATTTACATCTAACACATTTTCCCAACTCATATTGAAACAGGGTTTGTATATCTGCGACTTATAGTCCGGTGCGGCTAATATATGGGTAAAAAAATTCCAAAAATGTTGTGGGTGTGGCTTGTATACCGATGCACTCTATAGTCGGAAAGTACGGTATTCCCAGGCTTTTGTGGGTAGATAAAAATGACGAGGCAGGCCAGATCTGTGCCCCAATCTAATCAAGCAAAAGAACTAGGCCACTGTAAAACAGATGCAAACACTTCCATCGGTCATCTTAGCCAGCTCTCTATGCACATTACGTCAGCCTCCTTGGATGACTAATGGCGAGGTTTAACATGAAATTGAGGAGAGAGGAAGAAGGGAAGGAAATAGGAAAGGACAGTGGGTGAATGTCAGCTTGTTAGTAGACGCCAGTAGAACTCATACAGCACACATCAGGGGCCTCATGTATTAAGTGTGTTTTTTCCACAGCAAAGTTGAGATGCGTCAAGAGTGAAATGAGCGTAGAAATGTGCCAACTTCATGGCTGGTGTACGCACATTTAATTTTCAACAATGTCAAAAAGATTTAGGTTAGGACTTAACCTTTATAATTATATTGATATTTGAAAGGACTTAAGTCTGTCGCTGAAGTTGTGTTTCAACTTCCACGCGAGTGTTGGCCATACTTCTTGACTTCATTCTTCTTCACTTCCTGTTGTGTAAGAGGAACAACGCTGATTGGACATTTGTATGACTTCAAGGTGCACTTCAAATCCTTTCAATTTGTCAAACATCGACAGTGCGCCTTATAGGGATGTCTCCATACCAATATTTTGGTACTGGTACCAAAACGTATTTCGATACTTTTCTGAATAAAGGGGACCACAAAACATGTCATTATTGTCTTTATTTCAACAAAAAAATAGGGTACATTTAACATATGTTTATTATTGAGAGTTTGTCCTTAAATAAAATTGTGAACATACTAGACAACTTGTCTTTTAGTAGTAAGTAAACAAACAAAGAGTCCTAATTAGTCTGCTGACATATGCAGTAACATATTATGTCATTTATCATATTATTTTGTCAACATTATAAGGTAAAAACTGTAAAAATATTATTATTAATCTACTTGTTCATCTACATCTGCTTATTTTCTGTTTCAACAAGTTCTATCAAGTTAACATGTTTAAAATGTAATCAATTATTTTTCTGTAGTTTGATACTGTACATTAGTTTTGGTTGATACCACACATTTAGGTATTGATCCGATACCAAGTAGTTGCAGGATCATACATTGGCCATATTGAAAGTCCTCATGTGCAGAGGTGGGTAGGAACGCGCTACATTTACTCCGTTACATCTATTTGAGTAACTTTTGGGATAAATTGTACTTCTAAGAGTAGTTTTAATGCAACATACTTTTACTTTTACTTGAGTATATTTACAGAGAAGAAAAGCTACTTTTACTCCGCTTTATTTATCTACGTTCAGCTCGCTACTCGCTACTGATTTTTATCAATCAGTTAATGCTCGCTTTGTTTGTTTTGTCAGACGGACCTTCAAAGTAGGATCGATCACATGTCTGTGTTTCACCAATCAAATGCAGTCACTTGTGACGTTTGACTCCGTTTCACCAATCAAATTCAGTCACTGGTGACGTTTGACTCTGTTTCCCCAATCAAACAGCCCGGCGGTTACATGATTAACTGCACACTTTTTTTTAATAAACCTTTTTTTTAATAAATTTCAACATTTACAAACAGTTGAAAATATTATTTAAAGTAAGTACAAAAACAGTACAAAACAGAATAAAAACCGTAGAAAACAGCGCCTGGGGGTTGTAAATTCAAAGTAACTAAAATAAAATGCAAAAAATATATATATAAAAAATAAACAAAGTGCAAAGCCATATGCTCACTTAATCTCAGTAAATAACTTAAATTTGGAACACAGCATCATCGTTTTCACAGCTTTTTGGTTGTTAGAGGTAGAGAGTTTTAATGTGTAGTTCTAAATCTTTTTTAAAGGCACAAAAAACAGGTCGGGTATTGAGAAACTTACATTTATGAATATAAAACTTAGCCAATAGTATAATGAGGTTGCAAAGGTAAAATTAATTTTCAAATTTTTTTTCAATGCAGTGTAAAACCAAATATATATTATTTAATGTATATTATTGTTTTAATTGCTTAAGAGATATTTCTGGCTCTGAATTAGTTCATTGCTGTTTTTATGTTTTTGTGCATTACTTGTTGCCGTCATCATTAAACAAACAGGTTACTCATCAGTTACTCAGTACTTGAGTAGTTTTTTCACAACATACTTTTTACTTTTACTCAAGTAAATATTTGGGTGACTACTCCTTACTTTTACTTGAGTAATACATCTCTAAAGTAACAGTACTCTTACTTGAGTACAATTTCTGGCTACTCTACCCACCTCTGGTCATGTGTCCAGGGACGTATTTCCTGAGTTTATGAACATAATATGAAAAAAATATTTTGTGACGATAAAAAATGTCCATGTAATCAGAGTAGTATCAATTAAATATGCTCTTGTACTTTGTATCATTACAGTGGATCCATCCATGGCATTTGTTTATATTCAGGAACAAAGTCATTGGCGGCGACCCCGGAGAGCTACAATGTTTGTAGTGAAGCATGTTTAACTATTTCTCATCCTGCAGTGATAATGGTACTTGTAAGAAACGTACTTTATTTGTCGCCATGGAAACCAGGATTAGTGATTTAGAAGTAGCTAAAACACTGCCAACTGCGGATGGATGTTAGCCGCTAGCTAGCTTGCCATGTCTTAAAGCACCTCTTCCTGAGGGTGTGTCAGTGTTATAACTTCACCTTTATCTTTACTTTTTAGACCAAAATGCGTCCATTCTCCCTTTTCTGGCTACACACTGTGCTGATTGTAAATACTCTGTGTGTGTGCGCTGCCGAACACTTTCCTCTGCTCCTAAAACCAGCAATGTCATTAGGTGACGACGTCCGTCATGCCTGTAAAAAAAAAATGGGGAACCGGTACTTTTTGAAGTATAGTACAGTTTTTGATTCGTTAGTTTCGCAATACTACACTAGTACCAGTACAACCCTAGCGCCTTATAACCCGGTGCGCCCAGGGCGTATTAACTCTGGTTGTGCTTCCCGACCTATTTATTTGGTGTATTGATAAGCGTGACCAGAAGATGGCAGTCACACATAAGATCCATGTATCGAAAGAATATGGCCAAGTCAGTGTCAGAATGTCGCCCTGTGTATGAGGCTTTTAGAAGATCATCTGGCCACACTGTCTCTGTGTTGAAGCACGAGCTACTCGGTGGTGCAAAATAGATTTTTTTCCAGCTCACGTGATGAGTTTGCCAAGTATAAAAATGAGCTGCTCTTTTTTTAAACGAAATAAACTGCTGTTCTAAATGTGTCCACTGGATGTAACAATAGCAATTCTGTTAGGCAAGCAAACAGGGCTAAACAAGAGGTACAAAGTAAAGCGTGACTTTGGCTCCTCCTCCGCGACCCTCATGAAATATAAAACATGCCATTTTATGTCTTCTGCTTCAAACATATGTCTTCTGCTTCAAACAAATGGTCATTTGGCACCCTTATTGCCCCCAAAATGTCTCCGTCAAATACGAGAAAAGTGAACTTAACACTTTTGAATAGTTTTTACCTCCGTTTCTTACGGTTTGTTGACTTAGCACTGGATTAATACGTGGACATGACCAAGGAGGTATTTGATATCTGGAAGAGTTTACAATTTGTGTTTTTTTGTTCAATCCCAGAAAGACTGTCACTTAAAAGTTTAATCCTGGCTTTGTAGATACACTGAGACAAAGTATAAGCTCATTGTGTTTTTGAAACTGCACCAATTTCCTTAGAATTTTCGGCAAACTTGAAGTGTTTTGTCCAGAGGATTATTTATTATTTGTACGTTTTCAGAATGTGGTTGTTCCATTTTTGGCCAAAGTAAAACAAAGAAAACAATTTGGAGGGGTCTTTATTTTTAAGTAATCATGCCATACCATTACGGCCCCATTGGAAATAGATGTTCCTCCATGCGGCCCCTGAGTTAAAATGACATGGACACCCCCGGTTTAAAGGGTTAATCTCGCCGCATTGAGGAGCAGACTTGAAGTCTGGGCGGGGGAGAGTAACCCAGGTTTCATGCGATGGTTTAAGTCCCATGAGGATTCTGTTTATTTACCTGCATCTGTGCAGATTTAAGCCTAGTTTGAAAGGTTTGCATGCAAATATAAAAGCAATCACAAAGTGGATTTTTACACTTTTATGAAAAATATTTTGCCCGGGAAAGGATGGAGTTCCATCTCCAGGTTGGGGAGGAGATCTTCCCCCGAGTGGAGGAGTTCAAGTACCTCAGAGTCTTGTTCACAAGTGAGGGAAGAGTGGATCGTGAGATCGACAGGCGGATCGGTGCGACTTCTTCAGTAATGCGCACGCTGTATCGATCTGTTGTGGTGAAGAAGGAGCTGAGCCGGAAGGCAAAGCTCTCAATTTATCAGTCGATCTACGTTCCCATCCTCACCTATGGTCATGAGGTTTGGGTTATGACCGAAAGAACGGGTACAAGCGGCCGAAACTAGTTTCCTCTGCCGGGTGGCGGGTCTGTCCCTAAGAGATAGGGTGAGAAGCTCTGTAATCCGGGAGGAACTCAGCGTAAAGCCGCTGTTCCTCCACATGGAGAGGAGACAGATGAGGTGGTTCGGGCATCTGCTCAGGATGCCACCCGAACGCCTTCCCAGGGAGGTGTTTAGGGCACGTCTGACCAGCAGGAGGCCACGGGCAACACCCAGGACACGTTGGGAAGAATATGTCTCCCGGCTGGCATGGGAACGTCTCGGGATCACCCGGGAGGAGCTGGACGAAGTGGCTGGGGAGAGGGAAGTCTGAGCTTTTCTGCTTAGACTGCTGCCCCCGCGACCCGATCTCGGAAAAGCGGAAAAAAAAGGATGGATGGATGGATGTTTAAAAAGATTTAAACCATTTATCATCACCATCATCATTACCATGAATTGATTTACGTGGACCTGACTTAAACAAGTTCAAAAACTTATTCGGGTGTTACTGTTTAGCGGTCACTTGTACAGAATATGTACTGTACTGTGCAATCTACTAATACAACTTTCAATCAATCAATCAATCAAAACCAAAAAGGTCCTGCTACCTCACTTCACTTGACACTTAAAGAAGAAAAGATTGGAGGCATATCATGTCTTTACATCTGAGGGGTCTACAAATTAAACATTAATAATTGGTTAAAGACAAAGTTGGACTTATTGTTGCATGGCTAAGTAACGTGTTCGATTGACATAACAAGTGCTGCTGTGATCGTGACACTAATGTCAAGGTCAAGGTCAAGGTCAAGGTTCAACTTTATTGTCCTCGTGGGGAAATTTGTCTTTGGCACAGTGCATCATTGCTTTCTTAACATACACAAAAACAACAGAACAATAACACAAGCACAGACACAACCAGACAACTAAAATTTAAACATCAGAACATGGAGCTGGATAGACATAGGTGGCACTTTGATGTAGGCATAAAATCTACATTATGGAGATAAAGATAAAGTACCAGTGTGCATTGCACTAGAGCTCATGGATAAAGTACTGTGTGCTAAAGTGCTTAGTTCTAAAGTGCTATGTGCTAAAGTGCTATGTGCTAAAGTGCCATGTGCTAAAAAAGTGCTAACCTATGTATTAACATTCTATTGCACATTGTTGGTCAGCTTAATGGAGGCTGGGACAAATGATAATTTAAGGCGGTTAGATTTGCATAGTTGGACCCGGAGTCTTCTCCCTGATGGCACGGTTCCATATTCAGGAAAGAGTGGGTGTTTTGAATAGGAAATTATTTTCTTATCTTTTTTCCTAACTGCCGGCTCATAGATGCTCTGTATAGGCTCATATTCTTTCCTCCCTACGATTTTCATTGCCGTTTAATGCATGCCGGCCAGTTTGCTTTTTAGCTAAACGGTTAGGTTGCCAAACCATGAGGTGATCCCGTATCTAATGATGCTCTCTACAATGGCACGGTAAAAAATAATCATGATGTGGCTGCTTACGCCGTACAATCTTAATCTTCGCAAAAAATATAGCCTCTGTTGCAGTCTATTGCACAGTTTGTCAATATGTGTCTTCCAGCAGAGAAGATTATCAATATGCACCCCTAAATATTTATATGAGGATCCCTGGGTGATTTCCTGATTTTTGATGACCACTGGCTCATGGTCAGTCACATTCCTTGGATCCAAAACCATTTCCTGTGTCTTGGTCACATTTGGAATAAGATGGTTGGTATCACACCACCTAATAAATAGGTCCATCTCGTCTTGGTACACAGAGGGGTCCGTATCCTTGTGTAGAAGGCTTAGGAGCACGGTATCGTCCGCAAATTTCACCATATAATTGTTAGAGTGCACAGTCCTATGTCATGTCTGTTGATCATGTTTTTGTTTGGCCATGTGCTGTTTGTTTTTTGGACACTCAGTTCCTGTTTTTGCACTTCCTTGTTTGTTTTGTTTCCATGACTACCCATTAGTTTTCACCTGTCCTCATGTCACGCACCTGTCTTACGTTTTGCACTGGCACACCTGTTTTCACTAATCATGTCTATTATTTAAACCGAAAGTTTCCAAGGAGTCACCCTGGTGACTTTTGCTTCATGCCATGTTCACGATTCATGCTGCTTGTTTCATAGTTCCATGCCAAGTAAGTTTTTGTTTATTGTTCATAGTTTCTGCCTTTGTGCAAGTTTTGTTTCATTAGTCAAGTTTGTTCTCCGCCATTGTGAGCGCCTTTTGTTTGCCTCTTTTTTTTGTAGTTATAGTGTTAAAATAAAAGATGTCATTACCTTCATGCCTTGCCCGCTCCAACTTTCCTTTGCCTTCCAAGAAAACAACCATCACAGCCCACGTTCTGACAGAAAGTTGCCAGCACATAAAACGTTTTCCCAAAAGATTGGACGAGATGGACGAGCCGGACAAATTGGAGGACGAAACTCTGCGCTATTCCCCCATGGAGCGCAGGGATTTCATGTGGGGTCCGACTGGCAAACTGGTGCCGATCAGCGCTGCGTCACCGCAGTCCCGGAAGCACCGTCCCCGACGAAGGACGCCAGGGAAGGCTTGCGGGAGCGAAAAAGGCTGCAGACTGCCCGGCTTTCCCAGGACAACATCACGCCACCGTCAGCAGACGACAACACAGACCTGGATTTTTTTTTTCAATGCTTTTTCTTGTGATCACCCACCTCCAGCAAAAGACTCTAACCCCATAACCATGATAAAACACTACCAAAACACGACTTTGAAAATCAGATCTTGTCAGTCCAAGCCACATCCCAAATATCATGCCCCAAGACTCATGCCACGCCCACGTCACTACATTTTTTTTTTTTTTCACCCAATAAAACCCAGGTGGGTGAAACAGAAGGACATTTTGGACAATTTAATGGGGAGGATTCTGCCCCCCTCTTGACCTCCCTCCACCCACCCCAAAAAGCGATTCCAGACTGCAGGGAGCGTGTCTGGTACCCGCTCCTTGAGGGGGGGGGTAAGCGGCGTCTCGCCAAGCCGCAACCTCCGGCCCGACCACCACCACCAGTCTTTCGTCACGCCAAGCCGCAACCTCCGGCCCGACCACCACCACCAGTCTTTCGTCACGCCAAGCCGCAACCTCCGGTCCGGCCACGACCATCAGTCTTTCGGCCTGCCAAACCGCAACCTCCGGCCCGGCCACCACCACCAGTCTTTCGGCCTGCCAAGCCGCAAGTCTGATTGTATTCCACAAGATGATAAAAGTGATATTGTTTAGAGACATTTCCTTCCACGCACTTCCATTTTTCCCTGACTTTATTAACCACTTCTTTCAGAACTGTATGGAAGATTTTTTCTATTTCCTATTTGAACAACTGGAACACCATAGAACAAAACAGCAATACAACATTTTCTGATCAAACTCTAGACATTGTTTTAAGGGTACACTTGACCATCGCGTCAATTACGGATGTGACCTCATATGCAAAGGCTTTCAGTCCACCACGCGAACAAAATAGCCAATTTAGTATGGCACAAGTGCTGAACCCTCTACTTTACGGCCGCAAGTTGCACCCGGTTAGGACCTGGGGTTCTTCAACCGTCTTTTTTAGTGCTGGGAAGTAAGATCTGGTAAATTGGGTGTACAATAACTTAAAAATTCCCTTGGACTATATACTTCAGAGATAGGTGTGGACTGCAGGTTGACGGCCCCTGTTCAATAAATGAGGATAGCAAGTAAAGCATTGCAAGCAGGCCCTTTGATGTTTCATTGAGAATAAAGAACATTATTACCATGTCGCTCAAATATCTGTCAAAATGTCTTAATACGACTTTGGTAAGCTAATGGATGGACATTACAGCTAGTGTAGTCAGACTGTGCTTCAACATACGGGATGATTACTCATGTTTAAAGGCCTACTGAAACCCAATACTACCGACCACGTAGTCTGATAGTTTATATATCAATGATGAAATCTTAACATTTCAACACATGCCAATACGGCCGGTTTAGTTTATTAAATTACGATTTTAAATTTCCCGCGGAGTTTTTTGTTGAAAACGTGGCGTAATGATGATGCGTGCGCGTGACATCCCAGGTTGCAGGGGACATATTAGCGCAGCACCATTTGCAGCTAAAAGTCGTCTTTTTTCATGGCGCAATTACACAGTATTCTGGACGTCTGTGTTGCTGAATCTTTTGCAATTTGTTAAATTAATAATGGAGAAGTCAAAGTAGAAAGATGGAGGTGGGAAGCTTTAGCCTTTAGCCACACAAACACGGTGTTTCCTTGTTTTAAATTCCCGGAGGTGAAGCTTTACTATGGATCAGAGCGGTCAAGCGAACATGGTTCCCGACCACTTGTCAACCGGCAGGTTTCGGTGAGAAATTGTGGTAAAAAGTCGCCTCTTACCGGAGATCAGCTGAGCTTGCGCCGTCCATGCAGCTGCCGTCGACTTCCCTCAGAGACTGGCGTCAAGACACCCGTGGACAAACCCCTCCGACTATCAGGTACTATTTAATCTCACTAAAACACTAGCAACACAATAGAAAAATAAGGGATTTCCCAGAATTATCCTAGTAAATGTGTCTAAAAACATCTGAATCTGTCCCAATGCAATCGCCTTTTTTTATTTATTTTTTTTTATTTATTTATTTCCTAGTCCTTCGCTATCAATATCATCATTCACAAATATTTCATCTTCGCTCAAATTAATGGGGAAATTGTCGTTTTCTCGGTCCAAATAGCTCTTGCTGCTGGAGGTTCCCGTTAAAATTAATGTAAGGACGTGAGGAGCCCTCACCCTTGTGACATCATCGTCTGCAACTTCCAGTAAAGGCAAGGCTTTTTTATTAGCGACCAAAAGTTGCAAACTTTATCGTCAATGTTCTCTACTAAATCCATTCAGCAAAAATATGGCAATATTGCGAAATTATCAAGTATGACACATAAAATGGACCTGCTATCCCCGTTTAAATAAGAAAATCTCATTTCAGTAGGCCTTTAAAGTAACTTTTACTTCAAATGAATATTGGCTTGACAACTAATAATCAGTGTTGGTCCTGGAAAAAAAACACACATCCATTGACCTACAATGAAAACCAATGTCAAATATTCCTCTGCAAAATGTTGCGGCAAAGCGAAATGAGCAAAGTGAAAATTGATCTGGGTTGGAACCAGCATGGGTATCATTTGACATTAGATCCGATATTAGGCTGTGGTTGTGTTGGTCAATACACCACAAGGACAGAAGCTTGAATCTATTATGTTGGGAAATGAATGTTATCTTTGGGCGGTGTACTCATTTACTCAACCAGGCCAAGTAACTCATTTGGAACAACTGTGGATGGATTAAAAAAAGGTCTGATTAAAACAACAGGAATGTCATCAGTTTCAGCAACATCCAGTACAGAAGGTAAATCTATTCATCCAGTCCAAGAGAATGATTATTCAAGGTTTTTCCACACTAAACTTAAGTAAAAGATGGTGCTGCACGCACCCCTTTGAATGACTTGCAGCGGCCAGCAATTCATTGGCTGCCAGATAAGCGGATTAGAAGAACTCTTCTGGAAGGAATCCAGTGCTTAGCTAATGGGGAGTGCCTAGTGCAGGGGGGCCAAACTTCTTCAGCACTTTTTAAATGACCAAGTCATCTTCATACATACATGGACATACATACATACATACATACATATATATATACATATACATATATATATATACATATATATATATATATACATATATATATATATATATATATATATATATATATATATATATATATACATATATATATATATATATATACACATATATATATGTACACACACACATATATATATATATGTATATACATATATTAGGGCTGCAATATAAAATCAATTATAAAAATAGTTGCCGATTAGTCATCGATTCGTTGGATCTATGCTACGCGCATGCGCTGCGGCTACGTCTCATGAGGTGGCAGTAAGCCAGCCAATGATGTGTCATGTGCAGCTCACGTGACCACGCCCTCTCCTTTGCCTGGAAACATTCGAAAAATGACAGAGGAAAGCAGTACCAATAGTTCAGCGGAGAAACATCTTGAGATTGATGCTTCAATGGAGAAAAGTGTACGACCTAAGTCGTCCAAAGTTTCGGAACACTTTACTTTAAAGACTTCAAAGAAGACAGTTTCCTGCAAAATGTGCAGCATGGACCTCGCGCGGCACGGAAGGACAACATTGCTTCGGGAGCACTTGAAGAGGAGACATGGAGCCATGAATGAAGGGAAGAACTCATGGTATGTAACTTTAAGTCCAGAGTCCGGATAAATTGATCCGTTGTGTCCGTCTGTGTGTTTTTAATCTTTTGTTAACGAGGACATTTTTTTTAATGCAGCGTTGCAGCAACTATTGTGTATTAACTTTCAGAGTGTTAGGAACTATTGGAGAGTGCGACGACTTCATTTTCTGTGTTGTTATGAGTCGCAACAGGCATTCATGAGTTAAGCACGACAGCTCTTTTTTCTGAGTAACATTAACATTATCCCTTTCTTGCAACGCGGGGGTGAAAATGTGTCTGCGGCAGATTTGACTCTGTTTTGAGAGAGAAAACGCACGGTTACCAATTTTGAAATAAACATAACGGACAAAAATATCTCAGGTTCAACGTTCCCTCTAAGGTACGCGCCTGTGCAATTGCACACTGCTCACGCGTCCTATGCGCACGGCAAATCTAGGTCGCACACAAAATCGAATAAAAAGATAAGCGCATAACAGTGTGCACGTCAGACGTCGCTCACATGTGCGCCACTGAATGCTCAAGGAGTTTTGGCGTTTGCTCACACATATGAAAAATTGGAGGGAAAATTGCTCAGGTTGGTTTCATAATAGATCAATGTAGCCGGGCCCAATAAAGCTATATAAATCTATTTAGACTTGAGTGACGCTTTAGTATAACTAAACTTTATGAAGGTGCTGGAATATTTCATGCTATTATTCACAGGCAGCCTAAAATGAATCCTTTATTATTCACAACAGAAACGTGTACAATATCTGACCCAGTTCTGATCAGATTAGTTACATTTGTGTGTTATTATTGTTGTATGCTGCAACACCAATGTCCATTTATTTAATTTAGCTGTTTTTTTAATGTGGTGGCGCATTTGCCTTTTACGTCAGAAATGATTAATTAAATCAACTAGGTGTGTATTGTGAATTAGTGAATTATATTTTATATAGCGCTTTTTCTCTAGTGACTCAAAGCGCTTTACATAGAGAAACCCAATATCTAATTTTTACATTTAAACCAGTGTGGGTGGCACTAGGAGCAGGTGGGTATTGTGTCTTGCCCAAGGACACAACGGCAGTGACTAAGTTGGCGGAAGCGGGGATCGAACCTGCAACCCTCAAGTTGCTGGCACGGCCGTTCTACCAACCAAGCTATATATTAAGTTACATGTAAATGATGCTACTATGTACGTTCATTATATGGTTTCTCTCATTTCAGAAAGAAACAAGCCAGCATTAGCGACTTGGTACAAAGGAAGGTGTTCACACCAAAGCAAGCGGCTGCATTGACTAATGCTATCCTGAATATGTTTCTAACTGACATGAGGCTACTATCAATGGTGGAAAATGAAGATTTTAGACAAATAATTCACATCCTCAACCCTGGTTACACTCTTCCCTCAAGTACCCATTATACAAAACTGATGGAGAGGAAGTACGAGCAGACATTCCAAGCAGTGTAGACTCACATAAAAGACACCCAGAGCAAATTGCTCTCACTACTGATGTGTGGATAAGTGTAGCTTACCTTGGGAATACATGCCATTACATCGGAGAAGAATGGAACATGAAGTCAATGTGCCTTACGACCACGCCACTAGAGGAAAGACATTCAGCATCCAACATTTCAGAGTGGTTGGAATAAGTAGTAGCCAAGTTTGAAATTCCCCCTAGCAAAATTATTGCTATTGTGCAGGACAATGGTGCACTTTATAAAAAAAAAACATTTTTGTAACATTTGCCTTATTTTATTTGGCAAGTTGAAAGAACATGGTGCTACTAAGCGTTTTTTTTTTTCTCAAGAAAATACTGGAAAAGATATAAATTTTGTTTGTCTCTTTTATCCAATTATTAATCTATTAATCGAAGTAATTATCGACAGATGAATCGATTATCAAAATAGTTGTTAGTTATATATACAAGCCATGTGCAGTTGACACTTTCATTGTTTTTTTGGTTCCTTTACATTTCCGTGATCAGAAAGGAGCAGATGGAAAAAGAATATTCTTATATTTATCCGCCCCCTTTTTAACACAAATTATTTTAGATGATTCTATAACTGTTCCCTCTGTAGTAGAATTTCTGACTTTATTTTGATTCATTTTTAATTTTTAATTCAATTTGGGACGGCGTGGTGCAGTGGGAGAGTGGCCGTGCGCAACCCGAGGGTCCCTGGTTCAATCCCCACCTAGTACCAACCTCGTCACGTCCGTTGTGTCCTGAGCAAGACACTTCACCCTTGCTCCTGATGGGTGCTGGTTAGCGCCTTGCATGGCAGCTCCCTCCATCAGTGTGTGAATGTGTGTGTGAATGGGTAAATGTGGAAGTAGTGTCAAAGCGCTTTGAGTACCTTGAAGGTAGAAAAGCGCTATACAAGTACAACCCATTTATCATTTATTTATTTATTTAATTTATACCATATTTGAAGATCTGTCAAAAAGGCTAAGAGGTCTGCTCTTTTCTTTTTTTCTATTCAGAACCAAGGGATATATTGGGGAAAGTTCAGTTTGTGGCCACTCTGACAATTCTAAGAAATGTTATGACTATTTGTTATGACTAGGAGATCCAAGATTAAGATGGTGCCTGCAGTGGCAAAAACAACTCAACCATGACACATGAGGAGTCATATAAAAAAAGCAGTGGACCAAGAGAAGAGGGATGATTTGCATGTTTCCGTTTGATTCTGTTTTCCTCTGGAGGACAATGTCTGTCTGCATATGGGCAATTAAAATCCAACCTGTACTTTTGATATTGGGTAAATAAAACTTTTGTACTAAAACCACTTTGTTTGCAGTTAAGTTTCGGACTTTTCCACTACAAATGGCGTCAGGATTGTCCAGAACCTGCAGGTCGAAGCCGATCCCGGTCCTCTCTCAGGCAGACAGAGGGTTGCACGCGCGCATTTAAAGGTAAGCAAGTTTGCTTAAAGTGTAAAAGCTGTCTGTCTGGGGATGATCGGGATTGGTAAGACTGTTCTTTGATAAAAAAAAGATAGGTCTAGCAGGTTCTCCAAAAACAACCTGTGCTTGGGTATATTATGGTTGGATTGAGTTGCTTTATATGTGATTATATTGTCTGTATGTTCGTCTGAAAAATTGTGATGTCTGTTTTAATAATCAGGGGAATTGTTAATAGAGTTGTGGTGGTTCAGGAGTGTGGTGCACAAACGATTTAAGACAAATACATTTCTTAACCTCTCCCTCTCTCTGGCTAACGGCAAAAGGGGGGTCTTCTTCTGCAAGTATGCCAGTTAGTTAGTTTGGGTACAGCTAAAGTAAAGGCATTTTTAACTAGCTGGCGGTACATTTGACTATTTAAAAATTGTTGCGTTTGTGAAGGTACGAGAACATCTGTCTTGGTGGAGCTGCAGCGGTATAAAAGCCTCATTTGGAGTGACCTTCTCAGTGGATCCGGTAAAGTAGTATGACTGAGTTGATGGTTGTCACAAGTTCTGATTAAGTTGGCTGCAGTTAGACAGATAAAGATTCGGGCGCCATACAATAGAGCTTTGGTGAAAATTGGTGAAGCTGTATAGAACTGACCAAACATGATGCCTGTGTAATTATTGGGTGATTCCCAGTGACTCAACGGGGCCTTAAATTTGAGGTGTGGTGTTGTCCGTGATTGGTCAGTCAGTTGGTTGTCACAGGGCCTGCTGCGCTGGACGGGTTAATCGCCGTTTATGAGTAAGAAAGGACCTGTGTTGGTGTTTTGAGACGGCCGGTCCACGGCACGCGTGCATGATTGTTTATATTTGTCTGGACATTAGGGTGGGTATTAATCTGTCAATGTGTGTGAAAATTGGTGAATGTTGAGAAATGTGTTGGATGAGGAGTGATTCAATGTTTGTTGGTACATTTGTATATATGCGTATTTATAAACAATCATGCATGTACCTACGGGTCTGATTTGTTTTATTTTCCAATGCTCTCACTTTCCCTTATCCTCCCTCTTTGGCGCAGTGAGCTTCCCCTTTCTTTGTTTTTCCCAATCCCTGCTGAACTATAAAAGATGGGAAATTGTCCAAAATGTGTGTGTTTTCGAGAAGATAGACAAAGTTTATGTTCAGAAAGCATATGAGTGAATGATCTATCCATCGATTTATCAATTTCCGCTTATCGGAGGTCGGGTCGCGGGGGCAGCAGCCTAAGCAGAGGCGCCCGCACTTCTCCCTCCCGAGCCATTTTGTCCAGCTAAAAGTGAATGATAAATGTTGTTTGTTGTTATTGAGGTCTGATATAGCGCAGCTGCACTACTGGGTGAGAAAAATAGTTGACTGTTGAGGTTGTTTTTGTTGTGCTGGTAATTCCGGACGGTTTGCTGTATGGGTGTGATTGAGGCTATACGATATTGTGGTTTTGTGGGAAGGGTCTGAGATTTTGGGTACAGAAAAATGCTCTGTGTCTTTGTTAAAGTTTTTGTTTGCGTGTGTAGCAATAAGAAGAAGAAGTGGTGTGTGAGAGATAAGACATAGCTGGTTAACGATTGACCTCCATTCCTTTCCGAATATATTTTTGTTGAGAGTGTGAGAAAGTGCACGGTGTGGGTGAAAATACGAGAGGAGCCTCTGTTTGTTAGCATTGAGATAGGGGATGTGTTTTGGAGATAAGAGATGTGACGGGGCTGCACGTTTGGACGTTGGCCGGAGAGGTGTGTCACTGTTAGCAAAGCATAGCATAGCATAGTTTAGATTAGCATAGAATTATCTTAGCATTGAGCTGGGTTAGCAAAAATTAGCTCAGCCTTGAGGCTGTATTGATCCAGTGCCTGTGTGGGAGTTAAGACACACACGCGCACACGCACACACATTATAGATTAGAAAACATTGTAGCTTTGAATTAATAGTTATATAACAAATACATTAATAACATAATAATTTAAATATGATGAAGGTAAACTGATTATTTAAATATATTGAAATTTTATTATTTTAAAAATAATCACAATAGAGGAAAATTTAAAATTATATTCTAAAATATTTTTAACTTTTAACTGTGTAATCGGGTTTAATCAGAATATTGTTGACATTGGTGGTCACACCTGTGTGAATCATGGAGTCTGACTTACAGGCTTGGTCATGAACATACAACATAATAAGTCAGATAATTTCATATCATTACACATTACATTATGTCCGAAAAGAAGTAGGAAAAAGCAAAGCTTATTTAATCCTACCCCTTTTCCAGGTCAGAGCGTTTACAAATATATACATTCATTTACTGACCTTTTTATAGTATTATAGTAGAATTGCATCTGTGAATGAGTAGTACAACAGTTTTGTAATATGTAATTAATTAATTCAGTCATTATTAACATACTGAGATGTGAGCGCTTTGAGTATCTAATAATAGAAAAGCGCGATATAAATATAATCCATTATTATTATTATTATTATTAAGAATATCTTATCTTCAATAGGGTTGAAAGTGTTTCTAATAATCTTTCTTCTTTGTACTTTGGAAGCACTATCAATTTGAACGGCCTCTTAAGGTGGATCACATCAGTACAATGTTTGACATCTTTACTTAATCCATTCCATACCTTAATTCAACATACTGATATACTAAAGGTTTGGGTGTTGTACGAGCATACAAATGTTTTAAATTAGATTTTCCTTCAAGGTTATATTTCTCCTCTTTAGTTGAGAAGAATTGTTGTACATTCTTTGGTAACAGGTTATGATTTGCTTTGTACATAATTTTAGCTGTTTGCAATTTTACCAAATCAGCGAAGTTTAATATTTTTGACTCAATAAATAAAGGGTTTGTATTCTCTCTATACCAAACATTATGTATTATTGTAATTGATTTTTTATGTGGCACAGCCAACGAATGTGGCGCACATTGAAGTTGTTTCCATATTTCTGCACAATAACTCAGATATGGTAACACTAGTGAGCAGTAGAGAATATAAAGTGAATTTTGGCCCAGGACGTATTCTGCTTTATTCATTATTGAAATTTTTTTTGTCCACATTGTGTTGTATGTTTTGAATATGGGCTGGTTTCTTTTGCCTTTTCGGTATCTACTCCGTCTCTTTGTGTTCGAGTCTGATGCTCTTTTATACTGTTACCAAATAGCATTGTTTTAGTTTTGCTGAGATTCAAAGATAGTCTGTTTTTGTCAAACCGTTTTTTGGGTTGTTCATTTCTTCCGTTACTGTTTATATTATCTTCTGTGTGTTCTCTCCTAAACAGAGAGCGATTGTGTCGTCTGCGAATAGAACTGATTATGGGTCCTTTGTAATTTTACAAATGTCGTTTGATAAAGATAAGCAGTCTTTGATTAATGCTATTGATGTTTAAATATTTGCTCTAAATCCAAATTGGTTCTCTCCACGAGCGTCCCACTTTTGTTGAAAAATGTATCTAATCGGTTATTGAATAGTTTTCCATAATTTTGGAGAATTGTGGAAGTAATAAAATTGACCCATCATCTGCTTTTGGAATTCTTTGCTCCAGATATTGTCCAATATTAACAAAGTAATCATTAAAACCTTTAACTATGTGGTTTAATACTGTAATTTTTTTGCATTTCCATCGAGAAAGTACTGGAGGTAATCTTTCTTAGTACCATTTTTAATGATGCTGTTTAGGATACCCCATGTTGTTCTCATGTTGGTTCTGTTCTTGTTTAATAATTGACAGTAGTATTCCCTCTTATATGTTCGTAGTATACCAATTAGCTTGTTTTTATATTTCTTATACTTATTACTGCCTGTATAGATTCTGTGTTTGAATGGTTATTGACTCTGGTGTGGTGTGTTTTATAAGACTGATTTATTTTGGATTTTTGTGTTTTTAAAGAGATAAATAGAAAAATGGATGTATTACATGCAAGTTTTTATTGTGAGCGAGAAAGAGGGATAGAGCAGGAGAGGTGTGAAGGGAAGGTGAAGAGAATGGTTTGGAAAAAGAAAGAGAAAAGGATGGTTATAACCTTACGTGAATGGTTTCTAGTAGAGGAAAATAGAAATAGAAACATTGTGGGAAAGTATAAGGAGAGAAGGATACAGCATGTAGTTTGTAAAGAAAAAGTAAGTTGAAGAAAAGATTAAAACAAGTGACAAATGAAGGTTGAATGCAGTTGATGATGGTTCACTGCAAAATTGTTTGTTTGTTTGTGTGTTTGTTTGGTTGGTTGTTGGCTCCTGTAGCTGAAATGCATCTGTATTTTGTGGTTGTTCTTACTTTACCTATTTCGGAAATCAATACCCCTCTTTGGTGTCAGAAGTGTGCCGCGGCACAGTGGTTGAAAAACAGTCTTACTGTATACAGAATAACAATGAATTTGGATATTTTTCCCTTATATATTCAATATGCTGTTTCAAGTCTTCTCCTGAACAATATACATTTGTATCATCTGCAAATGTGATACATTTCAAATGATTAGATACTGAACAAATATCATTAAAATTAAGTATAAATAACTTAGGTCCAAATGACAAGGTTTGTGGCACCCCACGAGTTACTCTTTAAGGCTGTGATTCAGTCTTATAAATTTCCACATATTGAGATCTATTACTTAAATAACTATTCAACCACTGTTGTGAAACGCCTCTTTTGCCATAGTTTACAATTTATGGGGTAATGAGATAAGATTGTGAGGAAAATGTCTGCTGGGGTGCAGGTGGTTTTGAAAATGAATATGATAAAAGTAAATTTTAAGTCGTTTAACCAAAAAGTGTAGACTAACATTTTATAGATTGGAGTAGTTTATTTTTATTTAGACATTGCAGTACACCATACATCTGGGTGGTGAGTTAAGATAGGACAAATAAGGTGGCACACTAAAATCTCAAAAGCTTTATGTTAGCTATAGACTTTTGATAGTATAAATTGAATGATTATAACCTTTAAAACTGTTTGCTTTGAATAGTGTTGAATGATAATTACAAATAAAAGCTAGATTGATAACTATAATATAGAATTGAAATATAAAAGTGTTACAAAGGACATAAGTGTTGGTGAGCTTATCTTAGCAAAACGACCTTGTGCGTGTGTGTGGACTGCGCTATCAAAATAATGATGGAATTAAATCATGCTTTTGTTTTGTGGAGTGTCACGCAAGACGGGAGATCAGAGTGCACAACTAACTAACTGCTAGACACAAACGACAGTCTCGTTAACAATTAGATAATCTTTAGCATTTAACATTTAATAGGACATTTAATGCTGCGATTTAAACGAGACATGCAGAATTGGACTAAGCAAGTAAGACAACGACAAAGGCTGAGATAGAGTGACAAAGAAACAACTCTTAATTTACAAATTCTGAAGCAAAAATGTCAAAAGAACCGAAAGGTCAAAAATCAACTAAAGTATATTCAGCAGTGGGTGACCTTCCTTTTGAGTTCCAACAGGTGAAGAAAAGAATCCGCAACAGATGTGAGACCAGACAGATGGACTCGGGTGGTGCACAACGCAGTGCTTCAAGGTCAATCCGGGGTGGAAACTGTTTCACCTGTGAACAACCTGGTTCAGGACTTTCTCAACATTTCCGAACGGGAAAGGTCCCGCCCGTCATGCCACAAGACAAACACTAAGGGACGCCCAGAAAGGGATAAAAACAGACCCCTGCTGGACATAAATGTCAACGGACAATGTTATCAGTTTGTGATTGACACTGGCGCCACCCACTCATTTACCTGCGCATACCTCGCCTGCTTGGTAATGACCTGCTTTACAAACTGTACCCTGACATTCAATATCACACAGAAGGGACCTTCCTGGTGTTACCTGACAGTACAAACACCAAACTGCGACACCGCCACCAAGGCTCCTCCATGAGCATGAGCTCATTCCACCACCGAAATGGCTGACACCTGATGAGCACCCCAACTCCTGCTGCAACTGTTCTATCAGTGAAAACCCTGGATGGCTGAGCTGTTTCCGTGTGCACCATCACCCGACCCGCCATATGTTATGATCACAAGTAGACGACTCATACCAGGAGGCCTTTGACTCCTTTTATTTATTTATATATATATATATATATATATATATATATATATATATATATATATATATATATATATATATATATATATATATATGTTGGAACTCAGGGTGTGGCTGCTAATGTCGACATATCTTTGCAATAACTAACATGGTATAAGATGGACACAAATGCTGTCCCACATTGTTCCCTTGCTCTCTGTCCCGCCTACGAAACCAAAGACTTAGGTCCAATGATAAAACAAGGCGTAGCTGCCGCTGATTGAACAAACACCCAAATACCACATTTTTAATTGTTTCGGTTGTCTATTAAACACATATCATGGGCTGCAATTTGGACACTCGGGCTGTAGACTACGAGGAGTTAGCAGCTACACAACAGTTGAGCTAAAATGAGCTCAAACAACAAATTTAAGCATATCAAATAACTATAGTTGCTTATTACATACAAAAAGTCGATTAGAGATAGAAGTCTGATAGAAAGTATTCAGTAACAAACGTGTCCGCATCATTCAACTTTCTACAACAGGAACCATACCGTACAAATCCGGCTGTTAGTGTCAGACCCTAATTTGGGGTATCTTTGTCTATCGGAGACATGGTTAAAACCTGCAACACCTTTTGTTCTAATTAAATGTCCCGGGGTACAATATTACAGAAATGACAGATCAAGTGACAAAGGGGGGAGGAGTTATGATTTGTGTAAGGGAAAACATTAAAAGTGAACAAATAACCCTACTAGTAGATCATCTTGAGGGTGTTGAAATTAAAATCACATTTTCCTCAGAAATGTATTTCAAGGTAATTGTAGCAAAACGACCATAAAGACATTTTTCTCAATTAATTTTCAGACATCCTCAAACAGCCGAATATGAAAGAATTTGACGTTATGGGGGAAGTTAATCCGGACTGATTAAATAAGTCGCCTAGAAAGAAATTTAAGGATATTATAAACAGCTTTTACATGACATAAAAGATGATAAGCAGCCCTACTAGAATTACACTAAAACAAACACACTAAAACAAAACCCAGAAAGAAAAGTTCTAAAATAAAAATACCTTGGATTTATGAAACAATTTGGACTCTAATGAAACATCGTGATTCAGCTGTCAAAATATAGAAAAAAACAGGTCTAAATACGGGTCGTATGAATTTAAACGTTGAGGAACAAGTTACAATGCTTGTGCGGATGTCTAGGGATGACTTTCACTTAGAATCACTCAAAGCTGCAAAAAGGAACATTAGACATTATGGAAAACCATTGACAAACTCACTGGAAGAGACCAAACAAGAAAAAAAACGATGAGATTAAATATCAATGCGGTACTATCACAGACAGTCTGGACATAAGTAATCATTTTAATGAACACTCCATACAGTCTGTACAAACCCTGAATAAAAAGTCCGTAAAAACCAGTGCAAAGAATTGCCATTTATTCAGGATGGACTAAGTTTAGAATTAACAAATTAAACAAAGGTAAACAAAATCCTCCCGGCATTATCAAACTCACGATCTTGAGATATAATCTGGACACTTTCTTCCTAAAAACGTATAAAGATAGTCTTACTGCTCCTATAACAACATTGATAAATAAATCAGTAACAGAAAACACTTTCCCTACCACGTTGAAAACTGTTAATATTATCCCAATCCATAAAGTAGGAAATAAAGAAGAAATCAACAAGTAAAGACCAATTAGCCTTCTCACTGTTAGATCAAAAGGAAAAGAAAAATTTAAGTTACAAAAAGTGGCTTTGGAGCATTCAAATCTGCTCACACAGTCACAAAGGTGGGCGTTAAGTTTGACGTATCAACTTAATGTGTATTATATTGATCCATTAGATCATTTTTGTGTAAATTGTGAGGTGTGTCTGTTAAAATCATGGAAGTTTTTACAGGTGATGACAGAAGTGAACAAGAGCATGTATTGTCTTTGTGTGATGATGTAAATAAGTTGTGGCTGTATTGAATATTTAGAATGTGCTAGTGAAAGGGCAGTTTATGACTTCTTAATTTGATTAAGTGCTTTATTATGATTATTTATTGATTAGTTATGAATTATTTTATATATATATACATTATTATGATTAATTAATGTCGTAATTTTAATGCATGAATTTTGTATTCCTTTAATTTAGGTAGCCATGGACTGCAGATGGAAAGTAGCTATTTAGATATAATCTGGTACAAAACATATCTGTTTTTGTACAATGTTTCAGTGCATTATCCTATCATATAAAGACTAAATTAAAGAAACTACTTAATGAATTATTGAGGCCACAATAATTCACTATGTGTTGTAAAATATCAAATTACTATTGCAAAAGCAAACATTGACCTCAAACATGACCTGTCCTCCGCCTCTGCTTTTGCTGCATTTGTCTATCAGCTGACTTTTATTTTTCTTGGATGTTTCTGAAAGTACTACTACTACTACCACTACTACTATTGCTATTGCTACTGCAACTAACACTGTCCCTGTTTCAGGGACAGAGGGGGGAGGAGGTGAAATTGGACTGTGTCAAGTTTGAGTGCGTCAAGGTTTTTATTTAATTGATAATTACAGTGGTTGGCGGAAACAACCCCAACCTCAAAGGAGGATTCCAATTCAGTAATTAAATATTCTATAAATGATCTAATACCCCAACATTGTTTCCCCAAAAAGATTAGGTTAAACAACGGCAACCTTTTTAAAAATAAAAACTTAGTAAGCCTTGGTCGAAAAGGCTTGTGGACTAGAAAATAGGTTCATCCTCTGTCCCAAGGTAATTTTGAAAAGCATGAACTGGAACATCAAAACAAATTGGCTAAAATCTGTGCACAGACCAAATTGCATTTGATTGACAAGTTGCCATTAGCGTTAATGATCATTTGAATGTCCCTTAATTCAATTGTTTTTGCGCTTTTGAATTTTTCACCCTGTGAGCTAAATACAGATCGGCCCTTCCCAGGACATAAGTGCCAACGGAAGGAAGAATCAGCATGAGACTAAAAAGGTAATTATAACATAAAAAGATGCAGAATTTGTGTGTCAGTTCCTCTGTGCAGATTCGAGGATGACAGGCCGCCACTCCAGATTCCCTTCCACCCACCGAGAGGGTCAGGGTAAAAGTCGGATGCTAGACCCGTTCCCGAGACCTGACTGGGAGGAACCTCAGAGAAGAGAAAACACCTTGCCAGCGATGACGAAAACGACTAAGGTTGTCTGTCGGACCTCCAACAGCTGTGGAAGGAGGTGTCGGGAGTACCAAACGGCGAGGAAGCCTTGAAGCAAGCCGAGGACCTGGATTGAGCACCAACAGCTCCAACTCCCCCATTTCCCTCCCCATCTTGGCCAGAGCGCACATGCCCCTGCACAGTTACCCAAAGGACAGAGACACACACCCCAAAAAGAGACAAAGCCGGACTGTTTGAGTGGATCTCATTGTCCACCGGGACAGCCAAAAGCCCAACGAGGTGTCGGCCAGCCACCAGCCTGTGGCACCACCTGGAATATACGTGAGCACTAATCAAACATGAATTCATACGAAATTCAATTTTTGTTCTTTATCAATCACATAACAATCATATTGGTAACTACATTCATTGCAAATGTCGGAAAAATAATTCTGCAACAGGTTACAGTCATAAGTCTATATTCATTTAAAACAGGTTTTGTTTGATTGTTCATTAATGTAAAATACATCTGAATAACTATATACATATATTCATCTAACTAAGTTCAATGATGTTAATGATCAAAGTATTCTGTTTTTCCATTTTACTAAATCAAAGGGAAGGCCACTAATCGTATTATGTGAAATGGTTTTTACTGCAGGCTGAAAACAGCGATCGCTCATTGAGGGTCATAGAGGAATTTTCGCCCCGCATAACAACATTGGGGTTTTTGCCTCTATCTGTGGTGGAAATTTTAAGTAAGTGGCCTAGGTCAGAAATTGGTATGGTCCAGGGTTCTAGAACCCTGGAAGGGGGGTGTAGTGGAATTTCTGACTTTATTGTGATTAAATTATACCATATTTTGTGTTTGTTAAAGTCCGAAAAAGAAGTCTATCCAAAAGCTTATTTCTGAATCACTTTGAAACAGAATGTAAGGCAAAGTTCAGTTTTTGGCCACTGTGACCATTCTAAGAATTGTTATGACTATTTGTTATGACTAGGAGATCCTCGATTATGTTGGTGCCAGGAGTGGCAAAAACAACTCGACCTTGACCCAAGAGGAGTCATATAAAAAAGCCAAGCACCAGGAGAAGGGGGATGATTTGCATGTTTTTTCGTTTGACTCTGGATCCTTCGAAGGATGCTATCTGCAAATTA
The DNA here is from genome assembly GCF_033978795.1 of Nerophis ophidion. Taxonomy (NCBI): domain Eukaryota; kingdom Metazoa; phylum Chordata; class Actinopteri; order Syngnathiformes; family Syngnathidae; genus Nerophis; species Nerophis ophidion. Next base: position 21,111,698 of record NC_084637.1, on the reverse strand, counting down.
ATCCAATCTGTACTTTTTGATATTGGGTAAATAAAACGTTTGTACTAAAACCACTTTGTTTGCAGTTAAGTTTCAGACCTTTCCACTACAAGTGAATACACAATTGTACGTGTCTGACTTATTGTACGTTTCTGTCTGCCTTACTTTACATATCCTTTACTAGGAAGTGAATCTAAATAAAATAGAAAAAATAAAATATTTATATATGAGTTTTTTTTATTTAAGAAAATGTGTCTTTCGACAAACATCTCCCAAACTGCGAATGGGTTCCCCTAAACAAGCCGTCCAAAAGATTTGAGCGGTTTTGCACGTGCCACGTTCACCCGCCTCGGGGGGTTGTGGCATCTCATCCATCATTGATGGCCCGCTCGCCTAATGTTTTATTTTTTGTGTTGCTAATTCTGGTGATTCAGTTCGGGATTTGTCCATTCAAGACCTCATGGTGAAGAAGTGTTCTAGAACTTAAGGGCGCCCCCTGCTCCTGGTCCATTAGCGAGATGTAATCATCCATCAGGCTTTGGAACATCAATAAGCATTTCCTGCCCTGGAATGTTCCAAGTCCTTGGTTTTGTCCCAGGAGAACAGGAAGTAGCTTAGACTTTGGTTCTGCTAGGAGAGAAAAATTAAATGATGACGTCCCTGTCTTTGCACTCACACATATTATGAATAATGGTGTCACCAAGTGCCACCACTTTTTCCCTGCGCTTTGAACCATGCGGCTTATAAACCGCTGCGGTTAATTGGCGGGTTTTTTGTTACGTCTGGGTGGCACGGTTGCAGAAATGACAGCATGAAAGCAGCGTGCAGCTAAGCTGCAAATTTATTCTCAATGGGCCGGGGGGGAGGGAGGGGGGAATACAAAATGGACGAAACTGCGGCAAAGCTTAACACGGGAACAAAGCAAAGGCTTATGACAAGTGGAAGAAAACCAAAACCCAAACTGCCGCATGAAGCAAGCGAGACTGGGAGGCAGTGTGTTGTAAGGGCCTGGAATAAATAAATCTCTGATAAGTGATCGGAAGCAGGTGAGCCCCAGGACCACTAATCAGAGGCAGGTGATTTAATTTTCCAGCATGATCTGGCCCCTGCTCACAGTGCCAAAACCATGTATTGACCATGGCATTATTGTCCTCGATTGGCCTGCCAACTCCCCTGACCTGAACCCCGGAGAGAATTTGCGGGGTATTGTGAAGAAGAAGCTGAAAGACACCAGACCCAATAATGCAAATGAGCTAAAATCCACTATTGAAGCATCCTGGGCATCCATAACACCTCAGCAATGCCACAGCCTGATTGCATTGATGCAGTATTTCGAGCAAAAGGATTACCAACCAAGTACTGAGTGCATTAATTCACATTTTCAAATGTTGGATTTTGTTTTGCTGTTATAAAATTTTTTTTTACTTGGTCTGAAGAAATACCGTATTTTTCGGACTATAAGTCGCAGTTTTTTTCATTGTTTGGCCGGGTGTGCGACTTATATTTAGGAGCGACTTGTGTGTACTGTAAAATATCAAATAATATTATTTAGCTCAATCACGTAAGGGACTAGACGTATAAGATTTCATCGGATTTAGCGATTAGGAGTGACAGATTGTTTAGTAAACGTATACGTAAACGCATATTTTTATGTTATAGTTATTTGAATGACTCTTACCATAATACGTTACGTTAACATACCAGGCACCTTCTCAGTTGGTTATTTATGTGTCATATAACGTACACTTATTCAGCCTGTTGTTCACTATTCTTTATTTATTTTAAATTGCCTTTCAAATGTGTATTCTTGGTGTTGGGTTTTGTCAAATAAATTTCCCAAAAAAATGCTACATATACTGCAGTGCGAGATAGGATTTTTGAGTTTTCTTAAACTGTATGCCATAATCAGCAATATTACAATAATAAAAGGCTTGCAATATTTCAGTTGATGTGTAATGAATCCAGAATGTATGACTTTTTCATGTTTTTAGTTGCATTACGGCCCTGCGATGAGGTAGCGACTTGTCCAGGGCGTACCCCGCCTTCTGCCCGATTGTAGCTGAGATAGGCACCAGCGCCCCCGCGACCCCAAAGGGAATAAGCGGTATAAAAAGGATGGACAGTTGCATTACAGAAAATATAGGACTTTATCACAATATTCTAATTTTCTGAGACAGTCCGGTATATGTGTGTGTGTTCTTGTATTTTTACCCTTCTTGAGACATCAACAAGGAGAAGTACCTTGTTGAGGTGTGAACAAGTTAGGACCAAAATCATGGTCCCAATACGGAAAACCATTGCATCTAAAAGAGAGCCAAATACTATAGTCCGTGAACAGTGCTCCAAAGTCATGATTTTTTTGTTGATTTAATGTGCACACGAAAGTAAACATTGACAGGTGCAAAGACAGCAATATATGATAAAACAAGACATACAAAAGCTCACAATAATGTCTGAATGCTAAAAACGTTATGACTGACCGCTTCAAAAAACGGAATGGAATTTAAAATGTTTTTACTGATTGAGAGACCCAGAATGTACATGAAAATAATGAATGTGGGATTTACAATATTAATAACTATGAAGGATAAAACAAAGAATGTTGACAACATATGAACGTCACCCCCCCTCTCCATCCAAAATTTTACAATCAAACACAGCAAAATATGATTGCGAAGGGTAAATAAAACCCCTCCTGCCTGTGGAAACGCTCCCCAAGCACACTGCTTGGTGCCTGGTTTGAGCTGCTGTGACTTACACTACCATAGTAACTAATTAGATTACCATAGTAACTAATTAGATTACCATAGTAACTAGTATATCATGCAAAGCGCATATTCCAACCATTGAAATACTTTGCATAGTTCAAGACTTACGATCATTTGAAAATATCACGTTGTCAGCTACATTTTTCATCTTAAAGATCTAAAAAGGGATTTGGGAATGTCTGGCAGGTCAGATTGAAAGCTAAACAGGCCTTAATTTGCCCAGCTCTGGTCTTGGCAATATCTCTCTGGTTTCTCCCTGGTCACATCCTTGTCACACCATGATCACATCCTGATCACATCCGTGTCACCCCATGGTCACATCCTGGTCTCTCCCTGGTTACATCCTTGTCACACCATGGTCAAATCCGTGTCACACCATGGTCACATCCGTGTCACACCCTGGTCACACCCTTGTCACATCCTGGTCACACACTGGTCACATCCTGGTCACATAATGGTCACATCCTAGTCACACCCCAGTCACCTACTTGTCACACCCCGGTCACATCCTTTTCATACCCTGGTCACACCACAGTCACCTACTTGTCACACCCTGGTCACACCTTGATCACACACTGGTCACATTCTTTTCACACCCTGGTCACATCCTTGTAACACACTGGTCACACACTGGTCACATCCTTTTCACACTCTGGTCACGTCCTTGTCACACACTGGTCACATCCCGGTCACACACTGGTCACATCCCGGTCACACACTGGTCACATCCTTGTCACACTTTGGTCACACCCTGGTCACACCTCAGTCACAACCTGATCACACCCTGATCACACACTGGTCACATCCTTGTCACACACTGGTCACACCCTGGTCACCTACTTGTCACATCCCGGTCACCTACTTTTCACACCCTGGTCACACACTGGTCACATCCTTTTCACACCCCGGTCACCTATTTGTATCACCCGGGTCACACCTTCGTCACACCCTGGTCACACACAGGTCACATCCTTTTCACACCCTGGTCACATCCTTTTAACACACTGGCCACACACTGGTCACACCCCGGTCACATCCTTTTCACACCCTGGTCACGTCCTTGTCACACACTGGTCACATCCCGGTCACACACTGGTCACATCCTTGTCACACTTTGGTCACACCTCGGTCACAACCTGATCACACCCTGATCACACACTGGTCACATCCTTGTCACACCCTGGTCACAAACTGGTTACACACTGGTCAGACCCTGGTCACACCCTGGTCACACCCTGGTCACACCCTGGTCACACCCTGGTCACATCCCGGTCACATCCTTTTCACACCCTGGTCACGTCCTTGTCACACACTGGTCAAATGCGGTCACACACTGTCACATCCTTGTCACACTTTGGATACACCCTGGCCACACCTCGGTCACAACCTGATCACACCCTGGTCACATCCTTGTCACACACTGGTCACACACTGGTCACACCCTGGTCACACCCTGGTCACATCCCGGTCACCTACTTTTCACACCCCGGTCACCTATTTGTATCACCCTGGTCACACCTTCGTCACACCCCGGTCACACACCGGTCACATCCTTTTGACACCCTGGTCACATCGTTGTAACACACTGGTCACACCCCGGTCACATCCTTTTCACACCCTGATCACGTCCTTGTCACGCACTGGTCACATCCCGGTCACACACTGGTCACATCCTTGTCACACTTTGGTCACACCTCGGTCACAACCTGATCACACCCTGATCACACACTGGTCACATCCTTGTGACACCCTGGTCACACCTTGGTCACACACTGGTCACACACTGGTCACACCCTGATCACACACTGGTCACATCCTTGTGACACCCTGGTCACACCTTGGTCACACACTGGTCACACACTGGTCACACACTGGTCCCACACTGGTCACACACTGGTCACACCCTGGTCACCTACTTTTCACACACCGGTCACACACTGGTCACATCCTTTTCACACCGGGGTCACACCCCGGTAACCTATTTGTATCACCCTGGTCACACCTTCGTCACACCCCGGTCACACACTGGTCACATCCTTGTCACACTTTGGTCACACCTCGGTCACAACCTGATCACATTTGGTCACACACTGGTCACCTACTTGTCACACCCTGGTCACACACTGGTCACACCCTGGTCATCTACTTGTCACACCCTGGTCACATCCCGGTCACACCTTGGTCACACACTGGTCACCTACTTGTCACACCCTGGTCACATCTTGGTCACACCCTGGTCACATCTTGGTCACACCCTGGTCACACCCTGGTCACACACTGGTCACACCTTGGTCACAAACTGGTCACACCCTGGTCACATCCCGGTCACATCCTTTTCACACCCTGGTCACGTCCTTGTCACACACTGGTCAAATGCGGTCACACACTGTCACATCCTTGTCACACTTTGGATACACCCTGGCCACACCTCGGTCACAACCTGATCACACCCTGGTCACATCCTTGTCACACACTGGTCACACACTGGTCACACCCTGGTCACACCCTGGTCACATCCCGGTCACCTACTTTTCACACCCCGGTCACCTATTTGTATCACCCTGGTCACACCTTCGTCACACCCCGGTCACACACCGGTCACATCCTTTTGACACCCTGGTCACATCGTTGTAACACACTGGTCACACCCCGGTCACATCCTTTTCACACCCTGATCACGTCCTTGTCACGCACTGGTCACATCCCGGTCACACACTGGTCACATCCTTGTCACACTTTGGTCACACCTCGGTCACAACCTGATCACACCCTGATCACACACTGGTCACATCCTTGTGACACCCTGGTCACACCTTGGTCACACACTGGTCACACACTGGTCACACACTGGTCCCACACTGGTCACACACTGGTCACACCCTGGTCACCTACTTTTCACACACCGGTCACACACTGGTCACATCCTTTTCACACCGGGGTCACACCCCGGTAACCTATTTGTATCACCCTGGTCACACCTTCGTCACACCCCGGTCACACACTGGTCACATCCTTGTCACACTTTGGTCACACCTCGGTCACAACCTGATCACATTTGGTCACACACTGGTCACCTACTTGTCACACCCTGGTCACACACTGGTCACACCCTGGTCATCTACTTGTCACACCCTGGTCACATCCCGGTCACACCTTGGTCACACACTGGTCACCTACTTGTCACACCCTGGTCACATCTTGGTCACACCCTGGTCACATCTTGGTCACACCCTGGTCACACCCTGGTCACACACTGGTCACACCTTGGTCACAAACTGGTCACACCCTGGTCATCTACTTGTCACACCCTGGTCACATCCCGGTCACCTACTTTTCACATCCCGGTCACATCCTGGTCACACCGAGCTCACATCCTGGTCACACCCTGGTCACACCGAGGTCACATCCTGGCCACACCCTGGTCACATATTTGTCACACCATGGTCACACCTTGGTCACACTCCGGGATGTTGCTCACATCCCGGCCACACCCCATTAACAACCTGGTCACACCCCAGTCACACCCTGGTCACACCCTGGTCAAACCCTGGTCACACCCTGGTCACACAATGGTCACACAATGGTCACACCCTGGTCACACCCTGGTCACACCCTGGTCACACCATTGTCACATTCTGGTCACATCCTGATCACACCCCGGTCACAATGTTGGTCACAATGTCGGTCACATCCCTGTTACATCCTAGTCATCCTCCCACCTTCACGCCTGGTCACCATCACCCCACCTAACCTCCGGAACTCTCTGCCCCTAGTGGACATTCCACACTTCTCTTTCATTGTTACTTCTCATTAGCACTTTTCTTATATACGCTATATTGCCTAAAGTATTTGGCCACCCGCCTTGACTCACATATGAAGTGGAGTAAAGTGAATTATATTTATATAGCGCTTTTCTCAAGTGACTCAAAGCGCTTTACATAGTGACACCCAATATCTAAGTTACATTTAAACCAGTGTGGGTGGCACTGGGAGCAGGTGGGTAAAGTGTCTTGCCCAAGGACACAACGGCAGTAACTAGGATGGCACAATTGGGAATCGAACCTGCAACCCTCAAGTTGCTGGCACGGCCACTCTACCAACCGAGCTATGCCGCCCATATGAACTTGAAGTGCCATCCCATTCCTAACCCATAGGGTTCAATATGATGTCGGTCCACCTTTTGCAGCCATTACAGCTTCAACTCTTCTGGGAAGGCTGTCCACAAGGTTGCAGAGTCTGTTTATAGGAATTTTCCACCATTCTTCCAAAAGCGCATTGGTGATGTCACACACTGATGTTGCTTGAGAAGGCCTGGCTCTCAGTCTCCATTCTAAATCATTCCACAGGTGTTCTATCGGGTTCAGGTCAGGACTCTGTGCAGGCCAGCAGTCAAGTTCATCCACACCAGACTCTGTCATCCATGTCTGTATGGACCTTGCTTTGTGCACTGGTGGACAGTCGTGTTGGAAGAGGAAGGGGCCCGCTCCAAACTGTTCCCACAAGGTTGGGAGCTTGGAATTGTCCAAAATGTTTTGGCATCCTGGAGCATTCAAAGTTCCTTTCACTGGAACTAAGGAGCCAAGCCCAAAACCATAATTCCACCACCACAAAATTTCACACTCGGCACAATGCAGTCCGAAATGTAGCGTTCTCCTGGCAACCTCCAAACACAGACTCGTCCATCAGATTGCCAGATGGAAAAGCGTGATTCATCACTCCAGAGAACACGTCTCCACTGCTCTAGAGTCCAGTAGGGACGTGCTTTACACCACTGCATCCCACGCTTTGCATTGGACTTGGTGATGTATGCCTTAGATGAAGCTGCTCGGCCATGGAAACCCATTCCATGAAGTTCTCTGCGTACTGTACGTGGGCTAATTGGAAGTTCACATGACATTTGGAGCTCTGTAGCAACTGACTCTGCAGAAAGTCTTTGCACTATGCATTTCAGCATTCGCTGACACCTCTCTGTCAGTTTACGAGGCGTAACATTTGGTGGCTGAATTGCTGTTGTTTCCTAACTCTTCACCTTTCTTATAATAAAGCATACAGTTGACTTTAGAATATTTAGGAGCGAGGAAATTTCACGACTGGATTTGTTGCACAGGTGGCATCTTATCACAGTTCCACGCTAGAGATCACTGGGAGCGGCCCATTCTTTCACAAATTTTTGTAGAAACAAGTGCTTCAAGTGCTTGATTATATACACTTGTGGCCGGGCCAAGTGATAAGGACACCTGATTCTGATCTTTTGAATGGGTGGCCAAATACTTTTGGCAATATAGTGTTTATATGTTCTTATAATGTACGTATATATATATATTTACATTATATTTGTCCTTATTATGTATACATATTTGTTCTTATTTTGTATATACAGTATATTTGTTTGGCACATGACTGATTAATCTTTTATCTCTTGTAAGGTGACCTTGAGAAAGGCTCCCATAAATAAAATGTATTATTATTATTTGAAACATCAGCACATATCTTAAAAACCCCCATTACCCCTCCCCTTGTGTGCATGACAGGTATTGCAGGTCAGTTGCTGCAATGTGAAAATGTTCCTTGGCTGCTGAGCAAACCACTGAAATATTTACAGCACATGGACCCTCTGGGCCGCACACATGCACACACACACGCGCGCACACACACACACACACACACACACACACACACATGCGCAGGCACACACGCACACTGTTGAAAGAGCACTTGAACGCATCATTCATCTAAAGCGCATCATTGCAGCTGCAAGGTGCTTCTGCTTTGTGTTGTGGTGGATTCAGGTGCAGGAAGGAAGGTGGGAAAATGCAGCATTTCCAACATGTGACCACTGAAGTTTGGCAAATACACCATCGCCCCCAAGAATGACATCACTGTCTCTTTTTGTATAACACCAAGGATTCCAACGTTCATTTAGATCCTTAAACACAACACTGCTGTCTTATAAAGTATCAGTGACTCTATTTTGGCAGGCAACACGCTTTGGTTGAACAGACAATCTTTGACTGGTGTTCTTAAAGAAAGTCCTTAAAAGCAGCTGAAAATTCCTGTCATGTAGACCAGTGATCCCCAACCTTTTTGTAGCTGCGGACCGGTCAACGCTTGATAAGTTGTCCCGCGGCCCGGCAGGGGACAGAGGGATTCTTTTTTTTTTTGTCATGAAAAAGGGAGGGGTTTTTTGGATTGGTGCACTAATTGTAAGTGTATCTTGTGTTTTTGTATGTTGATTATATATACATATATATATATATATATATATATATATACATATATATATATATACATACATATATATATATATATATATATATACATACATATATATATATATATATATATGTATATATGTATATATACATATATATATATATCAATCAATCAATCAATCAATGTTTATTTATATAGCCCTAAATCATATATATATATATATATATATATATATATATATATATATATATATGTATATGTAGGTGTGGAAAAAATCACAAGACTACTTCATCTCTACAGAACTGTTTCCTGAGGAGCTCCCTCAATCATCTCCTGATGATTGAGGGAACCCCTCAGGAAACATGTTTCATGAGGGGTTCCCACACCTACATATTACGCTCTACCACGGTATCGAGCAAAATTCTCTGGATAATCCAATCAAGATATATATATATGAATACATATATATATATATATATATATATATATATATATATATATATATATATATATATATATATATATATATATATATATATATATATTAATAAATTAATAAAAAATTATTCTGCGGTGGTTGGGGGACCACTGATATAGACAATATTTGATTACTGTTTTTGACAGAAGGTTTTAAACACAGCTGAACATTCCTGTCACATAGACAATATTTGATTACTGTTTTTTACAGAAGGTTTAAAAAAAAACAGCTGAACATTTCTGTTATGGAGACAATCTTTGATTACTGTTTTTGACAAAACATTTTAAAGACAGCTGAGCAATCCTGTCTATATAAGACAGCTTAACAATTCTGTCATATAGACAATATTTGATTACTGTTTTTGACAGAAGGTTTTAAAAACAACTGAACATTCCTGTCACATAGACAATCTTTGTTTACTGTTTTTGACTGAAGGTTTTAAAGACAGCTGAATGTTACTGTCATATAGACATTCTTTGATTAGTGATTTGACAGAAGGTTTTAAAAACAGCTGAACATTCCTGTCATATCGACAATCTTTGATTACTGTTTTGACAGAAGGTTTTAAAAACAGCTGAACATTCCTGCCACATAGAAAATATTTTATTAATTCCTGTAATGTAGACAATCTTTGATTACTGTTTTTGACAGGTTTAAAGACAGCTGGACATTCCTGTCATGGAGACAATCATGTAGACAATCTTTAATAAATGTTTTTGACAGAAAGTTTTAAAAACAGCTGAACATTCCTGTCATATTGACAACCTTTGATTAGTGTTTTAAACAGAAGGTTTGAAATACAGCTAAACATTCCTGTCATGACGATAATCTATGATTACTGTTTTGACAGAAAGTTTTAAAAACAGCTGAACATTCCTGTCACATAGACAATCTTTGACTAGTGTTTTTACAGGTCCTTAAACAACTGCTGAACACTCCTGTCACATACACACTCTTTGATTAGTGTCTATTAGTGCAAAAAAACACTAGTTTAAGACTATCCATCCATCCATCCATTTTCTACCGCTTATTAAGACTAGTGTGCTTTAAAATGGTCTTTAAAACAAGTGGACACTCCTGTCATATTGACAATCTTTGATTAGAGTCTCCAGAGAGCTAGCACTCCTGTCATTTGGACAGTCTCTGACTAAGTTTTCTATAAGAAACTCTTTAAATATAGCTGAACACTCCTGTCACCTAAACAATCTTTGATTGGAGTCCATGTCAGGGCTTCAAAAAATACAAAGCACTCCTGTCATATAGAGGATCTTTGACTAATATTTTGAAGTAGGGGCTTTAAAAAACAGCAGAGCACTCTTGTCATATAGAGGATCTTTGACAAATATTTTGCAGTCGGGCTTTAAAAAACAGAAAATAACTCCTGTCATATAGAGGATCTTTGACTAATATTTTGCAGTAAGGATTTAAAAAAAAAAGCAAAGCACTCTTGTCATATAGAGGATCTTCTGACTAATGTTTTGCAGTAGGGCCTTAAAAACAGCAAACACTCCTATCATATAGACGATATTTGACTAATATCACGCAGTAGGTATTTTAAAAACAGCAAACACTCCTGTCATATAGAGGATTTTTGACTAATATTTTGCAGTAGGGCTTTAATAACAACAAACACTCCTATCATACAGAGGATATTTGACTAATATTATGCAGTAGGTATTTTAAAAACAGCAAACACTCCTCTCATATAGAGGATCTTTGACTAATATTTTGCAGTAGGGCTTTAAAAAGACAGCAAAGCACTCTTGTCATATGGAGGATCTTTCAGTAATATTTTGCAGTAGGGCTGACAAAAATAGTAAACACTCCTATCATATAGAGCAGTGGTTCTCAACCTTTTTTCAATGATAGATAGATAGATAGATAGATAGATAGATAGATAGATAGATATAGATAGATATAGATAGATATAGATAGATATAGATAGATAGATAGATAGATAGATAGATAGATAGATAGATAGATAGATAGATAGATAGATAGTACTTTATTGATTCCTTCAGGAGAGTTCCTTCAGGAAAATTAAAATGATGTACCTCCTGTGAAAAAAATTTTAATTCAAGTACACCCTAATCCGAGCAAAACATTTTTGGTTGAAAAAAAGAGATGAATAAGTAAAAATACACCACTATGTCATCAGTTTCTGATTTATTAAATTGTATAACGGTGCAAAATATTTCTCATTTATAGAGGTCTTTCTTGAACTATTTGGAAAAAAATATATAAAAATAACTAAAAACTTGTTGATAAATAAACAAGTGATTCAATTATAAATAAGGATTTCTACACATCGAAGTAATCATCAACGTAAAGCGCCCTTTTTGGGGATTGTAATAGAGATCCATCTGGATTCATGAACTTAATTCTAAAAATCTATCCACAAAAAAAGAAATCTTTAACGTCAATATTTATGGAACATGTCCACAAAAAATCTAGCTGTCAACACTGAATATTGCATTGTTGTATTTTGTTTTCCACAGTTTATGAACTTATATTCATATTTTGTTGAAGTATTATTCAATAAATATATTTTAAAAGGATTTTTGAATTGTTGCTATTTTTAAAATATTTTAAAAAATCTCACGTACCCCTTGGCATACCTTCAAGTAACCCCAGGGGTACGCGTACCCCCATTTGAGAACCACTGATATAGAGGATCTTTGACTGATATTATGCAGTAGGTATTTTAAAACCCGCAAACAGTCCTGTTTTTTTCTTTTCTTCTTTGTCATGAAAAAGGGATGTTTTTGTCATGAAAAAGGGAGGTTTTTGTGGTTGGTGCACTAATTGTAAGTGTATATTGTGTTGTTTATGTTGATTTAATAGAAATTTTTAAAAAAATTATTTTTTGTATTTTTTTCTTTTTTTATAAAAAATTCTTCCGCGGCCCGGTACCATTCGGGCCCGGTGGTTGGGGACCACTGATATAGATGATATTTGACTAGTGTTTTTGCAGTAGGTCTTTTAAAAACAGCATGCACTCTTGTCATATAGAGGACCTTTGACTAATATTTTGCAGGAGGGACTTTTTAAAAACAGCAAAGCACACCTGTATTATAGAGGATCTTTGATTAATATTTTGCAGCAGGGGCTTTAAAAAACAGCAAAGCACTCCTGTCATATAGAGGAACTTTGACTAATATTTTGCAGTAGGTCTTTTAAAAACAGCAAAGCACTCTTGTCATAAAGAGGATCTTTGACAAATATTTTGCAGTAGGGCTTTAAAAAAATAAACACTCCTATCAAATAGAGCATTGGTGTCAAACTCTGGCCCGCGGGCCAAATTTGGCCCGCCGTTTAATTTCATTTGGCCCTTGAGGCAATATCAAATTAACATTAGAGCTGGCCCGCCGGTAACACCACTTTCACTGCTAATACTCATACTTGCCAACCCTCCCGATTTTCCCGGGAGACTCCTGAAGTTTAGTGCCCTTCCCGAAAATCTCCCTGGGCAACCATTCTCCCGATTTCCACCCGGACAACAATATTGGGAGCATGCCTCAATGGCACTGCTTTTAGCGTCCTCTACAACATGCTGTCAAGTCCTCTTTTCCTCCATATAAACAACGTGCTGGCCAAGTCACATAATATATATGGCTTTCACACACACATACTTGGTCAACAGCCATACAGGTCACACTGAGGGTGGCCGTATAAACAACTTTAACATTGTTACAAATATGCGCCACACTGTGAACCCTCACCAAACAAGAATGACAAAACACCTTTTGGGAGAACACCCGCACCGTAACACAGCATAAACACACCAGAACAAATACCCAGAACCCCTTGCAGCACTAACGCTACAATATACACCCCCAGCTACCACCAAACCCCGCCCACCTCATTTTTATTTTATTTTTGAATTTATTAGCCCGTGGAAAAAGTTAATGTTGATATTTACCTCAGAAAGCTGCAAATAGAAAGCAGGCAATCATTTTTTTAATTAAATTTTATTTAATATACCACTGATGTTTTTATATTTGTTTTTTGAAAGTTGAATTTGCACTATTACATTGTATAAGCTCTGCCTGTTGCATGGGAGGAAGCCCAAGTACCCGGAGGGAACCCACACAGTCACGGGGAGAACATGCAAACTTCACACAGAAAGATCCCGAGCCCGGGATTGAACCCAGGATTACTCAGGACCTTTGTATTGTGAGGCAGATGCACTAACCCCTGTCACACCATGCTGCCCTATTTAAGCCTTGCTTGTTCAATATTCATTGCAAAACTTGTTTGGGTCCCTATTAAAAGGTTAATTTGTTCAACCTTTTTGTTCAGTTTTAAATTTTGGCTTACTCTGTATTTGAAACTGACACCCCTGATATAGAGGATCTTTGACTGATATAATGCAGTAGATATTTTAAAACCAGCAAACACGCCTGTCAAATAGAGGAACTTTGACAAATAGTTTGCAGTATAGGGCTTTAAAAAACAGCAACGCGCTCCTTTGGTATATACAGGATATTTGACAAGTGTTTCTGCAGTAGGTCTTTTAAAAATAGCAAAGCACTGTTGTCATATGGAGGATCTTTGAATAATATTTTGGGGAGGGACTTTAAAAAACAGCAAAGCACTCCTGGAATATATAGGATCTTTGATTAACATTTTGCAGTAGGGGCTTTAAAAACAGCAAAGCATTCCTGTCATATAGAGGATCTTTGACTAATATTTTGCAGTTGGGCTTTAAAAAACAGCAAAGCGCTCTTGTCACATAGATGATATTTGACTAGTGTTTTCGCAGTAGGTCTTTTAAAAACAGCAAAGCACTCTTGTCGTATAGAGGATCTTTGGGTAATATTTTGCAGGAGGTACTTTAAAAAACAGTAAAAGCACTCCTACCATATAGAGCAGTGGTCCCCAACCACCGGGCCGCAGAGGAATTTTTTATTAAAAAAAAAAAAAAAAAAAATGTTTTTTTTTTTTTTTTATTATTAAATCAACATAAGAAACACAATATACACTTACAATTAGTGCACCAACCACAAAAACCTCCCTTTTTCATGACAAAAACGTCCGTTTTTCATGACAAAGAAAAAAGAAAAAAAACAAGAAAAAAAAGGGATTTTTACCAAATAGTTCAAGAAAGACCACTACAAATGAGCAATATTTTGCAATGTTATACAATTTAATAAATCAGAAACTGATTTATGACTTGCTTTTAATGTCTGATTCTGGCAGCTCTGCCATTTTAGTGCTTTTAGATCTTACAGCTGCCTTTGACACAGTCGACCACACAATTCTTTTAGACCGCCTGAGAGACTGTGTGGGTGTCAGGGGGACTGCGTTAGAGTGGTTCAGATCTTACCTGTCTGAGAGGTCCTTCTCTGTCAGGCTGGGGGACGCCACCTCTTCTTCTGCCCCGCTTTACTGTGGTGTCCCCCAGGGATCTATTTTAGGCCCCATCCTGTTCGCTCTTTATCTCCGCCCTCTTGGAGATATTTTTAAGAAACATGGAGTGTTTTATCACTTTTATGCAGATGACTGCCAAATTTATATGCCGATTTCAAAAAGCCACGGCCCCCTGACACCCCTTCTTAACTGTCTATGCGACGTCAAGGCTTGGTTAGCCCAAAATGTTTTAATAATGAATGAGGGAAAAACGGAAATTTTAGTTTTTGGTCCGGCCCTCAATGACTTGGGACCATTGCAAAATTATGTGCGTCCCAAAGTCACCAGCTTTGGCGTCACTATAGACAGCGATTTTAAACTAGACAAACAAGTCAATGGCGTTTTAAAATCGTGTTTTTGTTAAACCGTTTTTATCTTTTAACCTTTTTGAACAAGTCGTGCATGCTTTTATTTCAAGTCGCCTGGACTACTGCAATGCACTTTATGCTGGCATTAGCCAAAAAGCTCTCTCCCAGTTGCAGTTAGTCCAGAACGCGGCAGCACGACTTTTAACAGGGGCCAGGAAACGCCAGCATGTAACCCCAATTCTTCAGAGTTTGCACTGGCTCCCTGTTCATTTTAGAATTGATTTTAAAACATTGCTGTTTGTTTTTGAATCTTTACATGGACTGGCACCTCAATATATCTCGGACCTCATCCAAATGTACATTCCTGCGCGCGCTCTGAGGTCCGAGAGCCAGTTCCAGCTCGTGGTGCCCAAGACCAGACTTAAAACCAGGGGAGACAGGGCCTTCTCTGTGGTCGGCCCTAAGCTCTGGAACACTCTGCCCCTCCATGTTCAAACTGCTTCCACAGTGGAGTGTTTTAAGTCTCGTCTTAAGACCCACTTTTATTCTTTGGCTTTTAACACTACGTGAGTTGTGTGGTCCTCTGTCCTCTGTTGTC
Organism: Nerophis ophidion; assembly: GCF_033978795.1. Taxonomy (NCBI): domain Eukaryota; kingdom Metazoa; phylum Chordata; class Actinopteri; order Syngnathiformes; family Syngnathidae; genus Nerophis; species Nerophis ophidion. The sequence continues at coordinate 21,095,942 of NC_084637.1, read as the reverse complement.
CTCTGTGTTTTTTATACACTTTGATTTCTATTTTACTGTTTTAATTGATTTTAACCTTTAAAGCAGTTTTTAATCATATTTGTTTTTATATTGTTTTTTTTTATACTTGTTTTATATTTATTTATTTTTTGTTTTTATTCAGTCATTGGTGGAGCATAATATTGATTTTTTAATATTGTTTTTAACATGGCTGTGCAGCACTTTGGAAACGTTATTGTTGTTTAAATGTGCTATATAAATAAAGTGGATTGGATTGGATTGATGCATAGTGCTGTATTTTACTTCTTTATCTCTTTTTTTCAACCAAAAATGATTTGCTCTGATTAGGGGGTACTTGAAATAAAAAAATGTTCACAAGGGGTACATCACTGAAAAAAAGGTTGAGAACCACTGTTGTAGAGGACGCTAAAGGCAGTGCCTTTAAGGCACGCTCCCAATATTTTTGTCCAGGTTGGAAATCGGGAGAATGGTTGCCCAGGGAGATTTTCGGGAATGGCACTAAACTACGGGAGTCTCCCGTGAAAATTGGGAAGGTTGGCAAGCAGGGGCGTCACTAGACCTAATACTGTACTGGGGCACAAATAATTCATGTGAGGGTGCAAAGCGCGCAAGCAAAAACATTTTTAGCACTTATTTATCATAAAAAATACATAAATAGTGCTTTAAACTATGAAATCATATCAGATTATGTTGTATGGATCTTTGATTAACCACCTGAAATTAACTAATGCATTTGACCTACTTGTGCACTTTTTACTCCAGACTTCTAAACTGCTACTGGTAAAAGCAAAAAGGAAGAGCAATGTATCTTTTTGAAATATATATTCCAGTAATCATCAGCAAATTTAACATCTACAAAAGTAAAACAAAAAAAAGGCACCCCTACATCTCTGGGTTCTTTTATATTATTTAATTTCCATTTATGGCAATGTGGCTAATCCTATTTCAGATACACAAAACTATAAAATATACACAAAACAATAAAGCCACAGTAGTAGAATAAATGAACAACTGTTGTGTGTCTGTTCAGGGAATCATTTTCTGAGAAGTAAACTGTAACGTCTCCTTTTCATTTTTGCAAAATGGTCAATCACTCTGGACAGACATGGAAATATTACAGTAACTGTGAAACAGTTGACCAGTGGTTCCCAACTGGTTGGTCGTGACATAAAAGTGGATTGTGTGTCATTTTCAGTGAGTCGCAGTCAGATGTGTGCATGAAAAAAAACAGTTTAGGGAGAAAAAAATGTAATTGTGGCAACAAAACCAGATATTTTTAGCCATTTTTTATTAGTGAGTATTTTAGCAAAAGGCAAACCGACTAACAAGTTGCAGGAAGACTCAGGACAGACATGGAAATATATTTTTTTTTAATCTAAATGGGGCAAAAAAAACTGATATTTTCAGCCATCTTTCTGAAAACAAATACAGAAATGTTACTATTTTTTCTAGAAACAAAACAAGATGCTTTAGCTGTAGCCATTTTTCTGGTGACAAAACAATATTATTTTAGTCAAAGTCACACCGATTAACAAGACAAGTCTACTGTGCTATTTTTCTGTGAAATAAACTTGAATGATTTAAAAATTTGGCTCACGACTTGATGATATGGAAAAATGTTTTTCTTCCTGAAGATAAACCATTTGAGAAGCACTCAACTCACACATGCTTACTCCAAATCATCATTGATGCAGAACCAGCAGACAATAACCAACATTATGTTTCATGTTCATTGGAAATTCCCCCGACAGCTCGTACAGCAAATGAATATGTTTGTCTTGATACAAGGATTAACGTTAACTAACTTAGCATCAACTTTAGACAATGATGTTGCCTAGCTAGCTAGGACTTCACTTACATCTCTCATTCCTGCTGCTTCTTCTCTGCTGCGGGCGAATAACTTTCTTAAATCCATCTAGGAGTTACAGTTTGAGTCAAATCAAAATCAAAATAATGTAATTAACAAATTGTTGTTGGCCAACGTTACCTACCTCACACAGTGATTCTCATCCGCTCTCTCTCTCTCTCTCCCTCTCTCTTTCTCCGAAGTCTAGATGCACACGTGAATAAATTACCATATTAAGTAGCCATGTGCTCATTGTTTTGTGGAGTGAATACAGTAGCAATCAATTACCATACTAAGTAGTATGTGCGCTGTTGTCTATGTTATGTAGACTTAAAACTCTGAAGCGTTTTTTTTATTGGTGAAATTTTTACTGGGGCACTGCAGATCAACAGTAGGGCACGTGCCCCAGTGAAATCTGTCTGGCAACGCCCCTGTTGGCAAGTATGAGTATTAGCTCTCTGCTACAACTCAGTGCTGTGTCACATCCAGAAGTACGCGGATGACACAGCCATCGTCGGGTGCATCAGGGACGGCAGAGAGGAGGAGTTTTGGAACCTGGTGAGGGACTTTGTTGTCTGGTGCCACACGAACCTCTTGCAGCTCAATCCGTCAACGACCAAGGAGCTGGTCATTGACGTTGGGAGGTCGAGTCCACGGTCACAACCTATTGTGATCGAGGGAGTTGAGGTACAGACCGTGGACTCATTCAAGTACCTCGGGGTTTGGGTGGACAATAAGCTGGACTGGACTGTTAACACGGACCACCAGTACAAGAAAGGACAGAGCAGGCTGTACTTCCTCAGGAGACTGCACTCCTTCCACATTTGTAGAAAACTCCTGTGGATGTACTACCAGTCTGTGGTTGCCAGTGTTCTGTTCTATATGGTAGTGTGCTGGGGGGGCAGTACATCTAAGAAGGGCAGTACATCTAAGAAGGACAGCTCCAGACTTTAGAAACTGATCAGGCGGGCCGGTTCTCCAATAGGAATGAAACTGGACTCACTGGTGACGGTGGCAGAGAAGAGGACTGTTGACCAACTAGTGAGCATCCTGGATGACGCCAGTCACCCTCTGCATACAGTTATCAGTAGCCAGAGGAGCCTGTTCAGTGCTAGACTGCTTCATCCCAAGTGCCGGACTAATAGACTCAAAAACTCCTTTGTCCCACACGCCATTAGACTGTACAACTCCTCTCTGGGGCAGGGGGCGGGGGGTACTAGGATGACAAGGGATGCAAAACAATTACAGTGCAATACGTTTTCATAACATGGTCACTACTGCCTACTTTGGCTTGTTATATTCTTATTTTACTGTTATAATTGTATTCCCATTGTTGCTTTTTATTTTTTATTCTTATTGTAATATTTCTCTATTTTGTGTCCATTTAAACCCCGATTATTTACTTTTTACTTTTTTTAAATTGATCTCAACTCTGTACACTGCTGCTGGAATTTTAATTTTCCTGAAGGAACTCTCCTGAAAGAATCAATAAAGTACTATCTATCTATCTATCTATCTATCTCTAATTTAATAAATCAGAAACTGATGCATAGTGCTGTATTTTACTTCTTTATCTCTTTTTTTCAACCAAAAATGATTTGCTCTGATTAGGGGGTACTTGAATTAAAAAAATGTTCACAAGGGGTACATCACTGAAAAAAGGTTGAGAACGACTGTTGTAGAGGACGCTAAAGGCAGTGCCTTTAAGGCACGCTCCCAATATTGTTGTCCGTGTGGAAATCGGGAGAATGGTTGCCCAGGGAGATTTCTCGGAGACTGGCACTAAATCAGGAGTCTCCCGTGAAAATCGGGATGGTTGGCAAGTATGAGTATTAGCGGTGAATGTGGTGTTACCGGCGGGCCAGCTCTAATGTTAATTTGATATTGCCTCAAGGGCCAAATGAAATTAAACGGCGGACCAAATTTGGCCCGCGGGCCAGAGTTTGACACCCAGGGTTTAGAACAAGTTGTATTCATCATTGAAGTGTCGAAAGTAATTGGAGCAGCAAACGTCGCAATGAAGGCAAAGAGAGGAGTGACGCCAAATAATAACAATAATCGATGTCATGACTCACATGTAAACGAATCCAATAATCGATACCAGCCAGGTAAAGGATACTAATAATCGATGTGAGGTAAATGATATTATTAATAATCGATGAGGACTCACACGTAAGCGTGGTAGATGAAGGCCCATCCTCGAGGTCTTTCCAGCGCGTTGTAGAGGAAAGTCTGCAGTTTCCTGTAACCGGCGTTCTTCTTTGCGGAGGTGCTGCCCCGGGCTCTGCCACCCGTCTTGGCGCCTGCGATGAGCAGCGTCCCGTCCCGGCTGGACTCGGGACCCCCGGGGGGCTCCAGCCCCACGAAGCCCACCTTGTGCCTCCTCTCGCCGGCCTGACTGGGGTAGAGCCCGCCGTTGATGGACTTCTGCACCATGCTTCAAAGGCGGGGGACGTCCGGGGACGAGGAGCGGTCCACGGCGTCAAGACGCATCTCTCCTGTGAGTGCGCGCTGCCGACACGCACTCAGGGTCCTACGCCTCCTCCTCGTCCTCCTCCTCACCCGGCTCAGCCTCCTCTTCCTTCACTTCCGGCTGCCTGGCAGACGGCGCGCAGGGGAAAACTTTGCCTCCTCAGCAATTAACACAGTGATCGATGCTGCCTTTTAGGAGATTAATTTGCTCGTTCTTTCGAATCCTGCTTATTGTTCGAGAAGAAAAAGACTGCGGCAATAAAAAGTCACGACTGCGCTTTAAAAGTGTAGCAGATAATTGCTGAAAACTATTTAAAAAAACATGCTGAAACACTTTTTTTTTTTTTTTAAATGCAATTAACCAGAGGTGTGTACCTGAAAAATGTGACCCCAAAAAGCTAGCATGGTAATATTAGGTATATTGGTCAAGTAACAAAATATTTGACGCTGACGTGTATACCTAAAATAAATGCCAAAAAAAAAACTAGCATGCTAATATTAGCATGCTTACAGGTATATTGGTCAAGTAACAAATTATTTGACGCTAAGGTGTATACTTGAAAAATTTGACCCAAAAAGGCCTGCATGCTAATATTAGCATGCCAACAGATATATTGGTCAAGAAACAAAATATTTGAAACTGAGGTGTATACCTGAAAATAGCTTAAAAAAAAGCTAGCATGCTAACAGGTACATTGATCAAGTAATACATTTTTTGACGCTGTTGTGTATACCTGAAAAATTTTCCTAAAAAAAGCTAGCATGCTAATATTAGCATGCCAACAGGTATATACCTTAGCTAAAGCTAAATATTACTCAAATCTCATCCACCGTAATAAAAACGATCCTAAATTGTTGTTTAGTACAGTAACATCGCTAACCCAACAAGGGACTCCTTCCAGTAGCTCCACCCACTCAGCTGATGACTTTATGCGATTCTTTAGTAAGAAAATTTAAGTCATTAGAAAGGAGATTAAAGACAATGCGTCCCAGCTACAACGGGGTTCTATTAACACTGACACGATTGTATATACGGCGGATACTGCCCTCCAAAATAGTTTCTCTCGTTTTGAGGAAATAACATTAGAGGAATTGTTACAATGTGTAAATGGAATAAAACAAACAACATGTTTACTTGACCCACTTCCTGGGAAACTGATCAAGGAGCTCTTTGTATTATTAGGTCCATCAGTGCTAAATATTATAAACGTATCACTTTCCTCGGGCACTGTTCCCCTAGCATTCAAAAAAGCGGTTATTCATCCTCTTCTTAAAAGACCTAACCTCGATCCTGACCTCATGGTAAACTACCGACCGGTGTCTCACCTTCCCTTTATTTCAAAAATCCTCGAAAAAATTGTTGCGGAGCAGTTAAATGAACACTTAGCGTCTAACAATCTATGTGAAACCTTTCAATCTGGTTTCAGGGCAAATCACTCCATGGAAACATCCCTCGCAAAAATGACTAATGATCTATTGCTAACAATGGATTCTGATGCGTCATCTATGTTGCTGCTCCTCGATCTTAGCGCTGCTTTCGATACCGTCGATCATAATATTTTATTAGAACGTATCAAAACACGAATTGGTATGTCAGACTTAGCCCTGTCTTGGTTTAACTCCTATCTTACTGATCGGATGCAGTGCGTTTCCCATAACAATGTGACCTCGGACTACGTTAAGGTAACGTGTGGAGTTCCCCAGGGTTCGGTCCTTGGCCCTGTACTCTTCAGCATCTACATGCTGCCGCTAGGTGACATCATACGCAAATACGGTGTTAGCTTTCACTGTTATGCTTATTAGTGATTCCCAAAGCCCAAAAAAAGTCTGCGGGCTATAGAGCGTTTTCATTTCGGGCTCCAGTACTCAAACTTCGAGATGCCACCTCAGTAGAAGCATTTCAGTCTCACCTTAAAACTCATTTGTATACTCTAGCCTTTAAATAGACTCCATTTTTAGACCAGTTGATCTGCCTTTTCTTTTCTTTTTCTCCTATGTCCCACTGTCCCTTGTGGAGGGGGTCCGGTCCGATCCGGTGGCCATGTACTGCAAGCCCGTGTATCGGCTGGGGACATCTCTGCGCTGCTGATCCGCCTCCGCTTGGGATGTTTTCCTGCAGGCTCCGCTGTGAACGGGACTCTCGCTGCTGTGTTGGATCCGCTTTGGACTGGACTCTTGCGACTGTGTTGGATCCATTATGGATTGAACTTTCACAGTATCATGTTAGACCCGCTCGACATCCATTGCTTTCCTCCTCTCCAAGGTTCTCATAGTCATCATTGTCACCGACGTCCCACTGGGTGAGAGTTTTCCTTGCCCTTATGTGGGCCTACCGAGGATGTCGTAGTGGTTTGTGTTGTGGTTTGTGCAGCCCTTTGCGACATTAGTGATTCAGGGCTATATAAGTAAACATTGATTGATTTATATATTGGTCAAGTAACAAAATATTTGACGCTGAGGTGTATACCTGAAAAATTTGCACAAAAAAAAGCTAACATGCTAAAGTTAGAATGCTAACAGGTATCATTTGTTAATTTAAATATTTGACACTGCAGTGCATACCAACTAATTTAGCCCAAAAATTGAGCATGTTAATGTTAATGCTAAAATGCTAACTGTAACAGGCATCACGGACCCACATTAGACTGAGATGTGTGTATACTGTACCTACAAAAAAAGCTAGCATGCTAACATTGGCATGCTAACAGGTACATCTATCAAGTGATACATTTTTTGACACTGAGGTGTATACCTGAAAAATTTGCCAAAAAAAGATGGCATGCTAATATTAGCATGCTAACAGGTATATTGGTCAAGTAACAAAATATTTGACGCTGAGGTGTATACCTGAAAAATTTGCACAAAAAAAAAACTAACATGCTAACATTAGAATGCTAACAGGTATCATTTGTTAATTAAAATATTTGACACTGCAGTGCATACCAACTAATTTAGCCAAAAAATCGAGCATGTTAATGTTAATGCTAAAATGCTAACTGCAACAGGCATCACATACCCACATTAGACTGAGATGTGTATACTGTACCTACAATATACTGTACCTACAAAAAAAAGCTAGCATGCTAACATTGGCATGCTAACAGGTACATTGAACAAGTAATACATTTTTTGACGCCTAGGTGTATACCTGAAAAATTTGCCAAAGAAAAGCTGGCATGCTAATGTTAGCATGCTAACAGGTATATTGGTCAAGTAACAAAAAATTTGACGCTGAAGTGTATACCTAAAAAATTTGCAAAAAAAGCTAACATGCTAACGTTAGAATGCTAACAGGTATCATTTGTTAATTAAAATATTTGACACTGCAGTGCATACCACCTAATTTAGCCAAAAAATCGAGCATGTTAATGTAAATGCTAAAATGCTAACTGCAACAGGCATCACATACCCACATTAGACTGAGGTGTGTATACTGTACCTACAAAAAAAGCTAGCATGCTAACATTGGCATGCTAACAGGTACATCTATCAAGTGACACATTTTTTGACGCTGATGTGTATACCTGAAAAATTTTCCCAAAAAAGATGGCATGCTAATATTAGCATGCTAACAGGTATATTGGTCAAGTAACAAAATATTTGACGCTGAGGTGTATACCTGAAAAATTTGCGCAAAAAAAAACTAACATGCTAACATTAGAATGCTAACATTAGAATGCTAACAGGTATCATTTGTTAATTAAAATATTTGACACTGCAGTGCATACCAACTAATTTAGCCAAAAAATCGAGCATGTTAATGTTAATGCTAAAATGCTAACTGCAACAGGCATCACATACCCACATTAGACTGAGGTGTGTATACTGTACCTACAATATACTGTACCTACAAAAAAAGCTAGCATGCTAACATTGGCATGCTAACAGGTACATTGAACAAGTAATACATTTTTTGACGCCTAGGTGTATACCTGAAAAATTTGCCAAAGAAAAGCTGCCATGCTAATATTAGCATGCTAACAGGTATATTGGTCAAGTAACAAAAAATTTGACGCTGAAGTGTATACCTAAAAAATTTGCAAAAAAAGCTAACATGCTAACGTTAGAATGCTAACAGGTATCATTTGTTAATTAAAATATTTGACACTGCAGTGCATACCACCTAATTTAGCCAAAAAATCGAGCATGTTAATGTTAAAGCTAAAATGCTAACTGTAACAGGCATCACGTACCCACATTAGAATGAAATGTGTGTATACTGTAGCTCAAAAAAAAAAAAGCTAGCATGCTAACAGGTATCATTCGTCAAATAACAAAATATTTGACGCTGAGGCGTATTCATGAAAAATTTGCAACATAGCTACAATGTTAATATTAGAATGCTAACAAGTATCATTTGTCAAGTAACAACACATTTGACGTAGAAGTGTATACCTGATAAGTTTGCAAAAAATAAGCTAGCATATTGGCATGCTATCGGGTATATTGGTCAAGTAACAAAATACTTGACACAGGTGTATACCAACTAATTCAACTTAAAAAATGTAGCATGTTAATGTTAGCATGCTGAAATGCTAACTATAACAGGCATCAAGTACCCACATTAAAATATAGTGTGTGTGTATACTGTACCTACAATAAAAAGTTAACATACTAGCGTTAGCATGCTAATATTACCATACTAATATTACCATACTACCTAAATATTTGACTCTGATGTGTGTACCTGAACAATTAGCAAAAAAAAGCTAACAGGCTAACATTACAATGCAAACAAGTGTCATATTGTCAATTAACATATTCGACACTGAGGTGTATGCCAACTAATTTAGCTAAAAAAATCTAGCATGTTAATGTTAGCATGCTCGAATGCTAACTGTAACGGGCATGAAGTACCCACATAAAACTGGAGGGTGTGAATACTGTGCCTACAATAAAAAGCTAGCATGCTTCGGTATCATTGGTCATATAACAAAATATATGATGCTGAGGTGTATTAATAAAAAATAATCAACATAGCTAACATGCTAATATTAGATAGCAAACAGGTATCATTCGTCAAGTAACAAAATATTTGAAGTAAAGGTGTATACCTGAAAAAATAGCAAAAAAAAGCTAGCATGGTAATATTAGCATGCTAACAGGTATCCATCCATCCATCCATCCATCTTCTAGGTCACGGGGGCAGCAGTCTAAGCAGGGAAGCCCAAACTTCCCTCTCCCCAGCCACTTCTCCCAGGTCCTCCAGGGGGATCCCGAGGCGTTTCCAGGCCAGCCGGGAGACATAGTCTTCCCAACGTGTCCTGGGTCTTCCCTGTGGCCTCCTACCGGTTGAACGTGCCCTAAACACCTCCCTAGAGAGGCGTTCGGGTGCCATCCTGACCGAACCACTTCATCTGGCTCCTCTCGATGTGGAGGAGCAGCGGGTTTACTCTGATCTCCTCCCGGATGGCAGAGCTTCTCACCCTATCTCTAAGGGAGAGCCCCGCCACCCGGCGGAGGAAACTCATTTTGGCCGCTTGTACCCGTGATCTTGTCCTTTCGGTCATAAGCCAAAGCTCATGACCATAGGTGAGAATGAGAACGTAGATCGACCGGTGAATTGAGAGCTTTGACTTCCGGCTCAGCTCCTTCTTCACCACAACAGATCGATACAGCGTCCGCATTACTGAAGACGCCGCACCGATCCGCCTGTAAATCTCACGATCCACTCTTCCCTCACTCGTGAACAAGACTCCTAGGTACTTGAACTCCTCCACTTGGACAGGGTCTCCTCCCCAACCCAGAGATGGCACTCCACCCTTTTCCGGGAGAGAACCATGAACTCGGACTTGGAGGTGCTGAGGTCGCTTCAGACTCGGCTGCGAACCGGTCCAGTGAGCGCCGAAGATCCCAGCTAGATGAAGCCACCAGGACCACATCATCTGCAAAAAGCAGAGACCTAATCCTGCGACCACCAAACCGGAACCCTTTAACACCTTTACTGTGCCTAGAAAATTCTGTCCATAAAAGTTATAAACAGAATCGGTGACAGAGGACAGCCTTGGCGAAGTCCAACCCTCACTGGAAACGTCTCCGACTTACTGCCGGCAATACGGACCAAGCTGTGACACTGATCGTACAGGGAGCGAATCGCCACAATCAGACAGTCCGATACCCCATACTCTCTGAGCACTCCCAACAGGACTTCCCGAGGGACATGGTCGAATGCCATCACCAAGTTCACAAAGCACATGTAGACTGGTTGGGCAAACTCCAATGCACCCTCAAGGACCCTGCCGAGAGTATAGAGCTGGTCCACAGTTCCACGACCAGGACGAAAATCACACTGTTCCTCCTAAATCCGAGGTTCGACTCTCCGGCCTACCCTCCTCACCAGTACACCTGAATAAACCTTACCGGGAAGGTTGAGGAGTGTGATCCCACGATAGTTGAAACACACCCTGCGGTTCCCCTTCTGAAATAAATGATAAATGGGTTGTACTTGTATAGCGCTTTTCTACCTTCAAGGTACTCAAAGCGCTTTGACACTACTTCCACATTTATCCATTCACACACACATTCACACACTGATGGAGGGAGCTGCCATGCAAGGCGCCAACCAGCACCCATCAGGAGCAAGGGTGAAGTGTCTTGCTCAGGACACAACGGACGTGACGAGGTTGGTTCTAGGTGGGATTTGAACCAGTGACCCTCGGGTTGCGCACGGCCACTCTCCCACTGCGCCACGCCATCCCTTGAAAGAGAGGAACCACCACCCCGGTCGGCCAGTCCAGAGGTACCGCCCCCGATGTCCATGCGATGCTGCAGAGTCTTGTCAACCAAGACAGCCCGACAGCATCCAGAGCCTTAAGGAACTCCGGGCGGATCTCTTCCACCCCCGGGGCCCTGCCACCAAGGAGCTTTTTAACTACCTCAGCAACCTCATCCCCAGAAATAGGACAGCCCACCACAGATTCCCCAGGCACTGCTTCCTCATAGGAAAACGTGTTGTTGGGATTAAGCAGGTCTTCGAAGTATTCCTTCCACCTAACCACAACATCCGCAGTCGAGATCAGCAGAACCATTCACGGTGCACTGCTTCCCCTTCCTGAGGCGGCGGGTGGTGGTCCAGAATCGCTTCGTAGCCATTCGGATGTCGTTTTCCATGGCTTCCGGCGAACTCCTCCCATGTTGGAGTTTTTGCCTCCACGACCACTGAAGCTGCACACGGCTTGGCTGTCCACTACCTCCGGAGTCCTATGAGCCAAAAGAACCCGATAGTACTCCTTCTTCAGCTTGACGGCATCCCTCACCGCCGGTGTCCAGCAACGGGTTTTAGGATTACCGCCACGACAGGCACCAACTACCTTGCGGCCACAGCTCCAATCAGCCGCCTCAACAAGAGAGGTGCGGAACATGGTCCACTGGGACTCATTGTCCAGCACCTCCCTCGTGACATGTTCAAAGTTCTTCCGGAGGTGGGAATTGAAACTCTCTCTGACAGGAGACTCTGCCAGACGTTCCCAGCAGACCCTCACAATGCGTTTGGGCCTGCCAGGTCTGTCCGGCATCGTCACCCACCATCGCAGCCAGGTGGTGATCGGTAGAAAGCTCAGCCCCTCTCTTCACCTGAGTGTCCATAACATGAGGCCGCAAAACCGACGACACAACTACAAAGTTGATCATGGGACTGCGGCCGTGGGTGTCCTGGTGCCAAGTGCAGATATGGACACCCTTATGTTTGAACATGGTGTTGGTTATGGACAATTTGTGACGAGCACAAAAGTCCGATAACAAAACACCACTCGGGTTCAGATCCGGGCGGCCATTCTTCCCAATCCCGCCTCTCCAAGTTTCACTGTCTTTGCCAACATGAGCGTTGAAGTCCCCCAGTAGGACACGTACTCCAGTACTCCCTCGAGTGTATCCAAAAAGGGTGGGTACTCAGAACTGCTGTTTGGTGCGTAAGCACAAACAACAGTCAGGACCCGTCCCCCCACACGAAGGTGGAGGGAGGCTACCCTCTCGTCCATTGGGTTGAATTCCAACGTACAGGCTTTGAGCCGGGGGGAAACAAGAATTTCTATCCCAGCTCGTGGCCTCTCACTGCGTGCAACGCCTGAGTGGAAGAGAGTCCAGCCCCTCACGAGAGAACTGGTTCAAGAGCCCTTGCTGTGCGTCAAGGTGAGTCCGACTATATCCACCCGGAACTTCTCTACCTCGCGCACTAGCTCAGGCTCCTTCCCCCCCCAGCGAGGGGACATTCCACGTCCCAAGAGCTAGCATATGTAGCCGAGGATCAGACCGCCAAGTGCCCTGCCTTCGGCTGCCGCCCAGCTCACAATGCACCCAACCTCTATGGCCCCTCCCATTAGTGGTGAGCCCATTGGAGGGGTGACCCACGTTGCCTCTTCGGGCTATGCACTTCAGGCGCTCGCCATCGTGCCCCAACTCCGGGCCTGGCTCCAGAGGGGCGCACCGGTGACCCACGTCCGGGCGAGGGAAATCTGAGTCCATTTTGTTGTAATTCCATAGAAATCTTTGAGACACATCAAACATGAATTCTAAAAAAGTTATGACAGACCACCTCAAAAAACATAATGGAATATTACAGTTTATACTAAAATAAAGACAGTGGGATTTACAATATTAACTATGAACAATATAACACTGAATATTAACAGCATATGAACATATTTTACTTCTAAGACCAGCTCCTCCATAGACATCTTTGACAATCAAGCAAAACACAACAAAAATGTAACAAACAGCAAAATATGAAAGCAAAGACTAATAAACACCTACAATATGATATATTTTAACTTTTACGCAGAAATGTGTTGTAAAAATCTGCTTCCGCGTCTGTTATCGACACATACATTTAGGGCTGGCTTCCTTGAAAACTAACCCCGCCCACTCTGCTTTGTTCTTGGTCTGAGCTGCTGCGACGTAGATTACTGTAATAACTCCCACAACACCCAAAAGAGCAGATTTCAACCACTGACATACTGACATACAATCCCGAACATCCAAGGGAACCCTATTAAATGCCTTAGAAAGTGGTATGATGATTCCATGGCGGATAAAAACAGCCTCTCCAGCACCGAAAATCAAGTTGAAGAATGGTTGAAAAGGATTTACACATCTGGTCTGCCTGGGAAATACAAGTGCTGGATCTACCAGCATGGCCTACTCCAAAGACTTATGTGGCTTCTCACCGTGTACGAAGTGGTGGTAACAACATTTGAAGGGTTGGAGAGGAAGTTCAACGAGCAGCTTCGGAAATGGTTGGAAATATCCCCGAGCTTTACATCTGCGGGGCTCTACATAAGTTCGGGTCAGCTCCAGCTCCCCCTTTCTTCAGTTCTGGAGAAGTTTAAAGTCGAAAATGCAGACTTTCCCTGACGTATAGGGACTCCCAAGATCGACTGATCAGGGAAGCTGGAATAAGGACAAGATCTGGCAGGAAGAGGGCCGCCAGCACTGCTATTATCCAGGCAGAATCATCTCTCAGGACCAAAGATACCTCTGCACTGGAAGACAGGGTCTAGGAACATCACATTTCCAGCAGTGGTCCAAGTCCACTCCCAGGGAAAAGAGGACCATGATTCAGGATGAAGTTCGAAACCTTGAGGAAGAAGGAAGAAGAGCTGAAGCCATCGAGCTCGCAAACCAAGGTGCCTGGACAAGGTGGAACCTTCCCAAGAGAAACGTGACGTGGAGTGAACTGTGGAGGCTGGAGCAGTTTCGTATCTCATTTCTGTTTCGAGCAGTATACGACATCCTGCCGACCCCAGTCAACTTGCAAAGGTGGGGAATGAGGGAGGACCCGCTGTGCAGGTTGTGTGGCGGTAAAGAAACTATGGCGCACATTCTGTCTGGGTGCAAAACAGCATTGACCCAGGGAAGATACAGGTGGCGCAGGTGGCGCCATGACAAGGTGTTGGCAATGCTCGCAGACCTTTTGGAGCAAGAGAGAAGAAAGAAACACCGAGCCAAAACGAAGCCATTGCTCAGCACCATCACCTTCGTCAAAGAGGGTCATAGACCAGTTGTCCAAGGTCAAGCCAACCAAAACCTCCTGCAGTTGGCCCAGGGCTGAGAGATGGAGGTCGACCTGGGGAGGAAGCTCCTCTTCCCAGAGGCGGTACTGTCCACCACTCTGAGACCAGACATAGTTATGTGGTCCCCAGAGGGAAAGAAAATCCTCCTGGTGGAACTTACTGTCCCGTGGGAGGAGGGATGTGAGGAAGCGGCAGAGAGGAAGAAAACAAAGTACCAACATTTTGTCCAGGACAGCATGGCTGATGACAGTGGAAGTTGGTTGTCGAGGATTCCCTGCTCAATCTGTGTGGAATCTGATGACAAATGTCAGATTGAGAGGTCACTTGAGGAAAACAGCCGTTCGTAGGCTGGGAGAAGCGGCAGAGAGAGCCTCCTGTTGGCTCTGGCATAAAAGAGAGGACAATAGCTGGAAGCCTGGATGAGGGGAGCAGTGATCTGGCCAAACACTGCTGACCCACCAACCAGAGGGTGTTGTGGTTAAGAGTTGAAACACTTGGTGAACGTTGGGGACCACCTGATGACTTCTTGTCCAGGCCAAAGCTTTATCCATTAGAAATGGCTTATGATAGCATCTTCGATGTATTTGCAAACTAAACTATAGTTCCAGACTTACCGCTAACTGGGTATCATTTGTCAAATCAAATAGTTGACACTGATGCATATACCAACTAATTTAGCTAAAAAAATCAGTTAATGTTAGCATGCTAAAATGCTAACTGTTACAGGCATCAAGTACCCACATTAGACTGAGGTATGTGTGCACTGTACCTACAATAAAACAATGAAAAGCTAGCATGCTAACAGCTATCATTGGTCAAATAAAATATTTGAAGCTGAGATGTTTACCTGAAAAATTAGCAAAAAAAGCTAACATTAGAATGCTAACAGGTATCATTGGTAAAATAACAATGTTTGCCGCTAAGTTGTATTAGTTAAAAGTTAGCAACATAGCTATCATGCTAATATTAGAACGCCAACAGGTATATTGGTCAAGTAACACAATATTTGACGCTGAGGTGTATACCTGAAACATTTTAACAAAAAAAGTTAACATACTAACAGGTATCATTTTTCAAATACAATATTTGACACTGAGGTGTATACCTGAAAAATGACCGGGGAAAAAACTAAAATGCTAACATTAGAACGCTAACAGGTATCGTCCTTCAAATACAATATTCGACACTAAGGTGTATACCAACTAATTTAGCCAAAAAAATCCAGCATGTTAATGTTAGCATGCTAAAATGCTAACTGTAACAGGCATCAATTACCCACATTAGACTGAGGTGTGTGTATACTGTACCTACAATAAGAAGCTAGCATGCTAACAGGTAACAGGTCAAGTAACAAAAAATATTTGACCTGAAAAATGAGCAAAGAAAGCTAGTATAAGCATGCTAACGATTGAACATATCGAGGACAAACCAAGCAGGTTTCATACTGAGAACCTTTTATTTGCTAGCGTGTTAAGATTTACACTTCAGAAATACTTTGTACAGTTGTTGTTCAAGCAGGACAAATATTTATCATATTTACAAAAGTCAAATGTGACAAATATGCAATTAGCGGCTTTTGCATCGTTCACATGGGGACCAAATTGGAGACGGTCCAAGTTCGGGTGTGTAGAAATGTGTGACACACTGGCGGTTACACAACTGGCATGCAAAGTAAGACAGCTAACATCCCTTTGTCTGGCGCCCTCTAACGACACTTTACAGTACTAACACTCTGCTACATGTGAATATAGTCACCATTTAGCAATGATTCAAGACCCCGCCCACCTGGGCTCTCCTTTTAAGCGCCATCTCTCCTTCACACTTGTCACCTTTGGTGCGCTTCAAGAAAAAGGAAGTGGGCCGCGAGGTGGTTTGGTCGCTGGAATACATTTGCAGCTCAAATTTTTTGGGCCCGCAACGGTAAAAAACAGCAAAACGTAAAGAAAAAAAGTAAGAAAAAAAGTAAGGAAAAGGTGAGGAAAAGTGAGAAAAAAAAGTGAGCAAAAACTGAGAAAAAAGAAAAAAGTTAAAAGAAAAAAGTGAGAAAAAGTATTAAAGTAAGGAAAAAGTGAAAAACAAGTAAAAAAAAGTAAGAAAAAAGATGTAAACTATTGAAAAAAAAGCTGAAAATGGAATATAGAATGTAAAAGTGTAAAGTATGTGGGGGACATTTTCATATTTGCTTTTATTTTGTAAGAGAAAATAAAAAAAAATGCCACAAAGTACGGAGGGCCCGAGTCGTCGCAGTTTACCTGACACACGAAACGTGACGACTTTCGCCGCCAGATGGCAGAAGAGTATCTTAAAATGTGTCCAAATTTTTTTACTGACTATATATATATATATATATATATCTATATATATATAGATATATATATATCTATATATATATGTATGTATGCAAAAACAATAATAAAAACATGTTTGTGTAAAAAAAAATAAAAAATAGTTTATTATTATTTTTAAATAATTCGTTTTTAAAAATACATTTATAGGCAACTAGAAGTAGC
>NC_084637.1:21054107-21074107 GCF_033978795.1 Nerophis ophidion | reverse complement strand
GCCATTTCTGAAATGTGAAAAGTCCTTTTTAACTTTCATCTGGAATGCATGAGAAAGCAGAAAGGGAAAAATGGCGGTTTCTGAAAAGCAAAAACTTACATAATCATACAGAGTACATGAGAATGTAGAAAATAAAAAAAAAATCAGAAATTAAAATTCCGGCGACAAAGCTGCAAGGTTTTCCTATTTTTTTTTTTTTTTTAACCGAGTATTTATCATTTTTAGCTCTTTTCGTGTGGACCATAAAGTTACTCACCCACGAACCAGTCCTACTTTGAGACCGAGGCGCTAGAAGGAGGTATTCTAGGGCAGACTAGGTGTCAGTGCCTTGGTCTAGCAGCTACAGGGACCATGTTAGTCGAGGTTAATGGCGACGTCTGGACGAGCTAACGAAGGAGCAGGCCGGCTAGCTAGCTCTTACTTTGGCGATGTTGGGTCGGAGATCTCGGACTTCGAGGCCCAGAATCTGCGCTCGCGTTGAATGCAGTCAGTCCCGACATAAACCTAAATATATAACAACATGTTTACCTGGTCGATCTTCATGGCCGTGGTGTTGGAGTCCGTGGGAAGGTTGGACTTCTCCAAATAAAAAGCCCTGTTTTTGAAAAAAAGATCAAAATGTAAAACATTGTCAATATTTGTTGATCTTGCGAAGATGCCTTTTCACAATTTTTTAAAGTGATGTTGCAAATCTTCGCTACAAATCTTAAACGGCACATATTTTTTGGTCAGGTTTTCTACTGAATATCTTTTTTAATTTGTGTCCCGCTATTTTATGTATTGTTATTCTTCTTAGCATTTTATTGATAATACATTTTTAAATAGCACATTTTCCGGGCTATAAGCCACAACTTTTTCCCAATGCTTCGTATGCTGCGGCTAATTATTGGATTTGTATTTGCTAATGGTCATAACAAAGAGTTTCTGACAGGCCCTGAAATGGCCTGTTATGGTTTGTGCTACGGCACCATCTTTTGGACCGGTTCGCTCACTGCAGGTGCTTCAAGTTTAAAAAGTGCTTCTTGTTCCGTGACTTGAACCGGAAGTACAAATGTCCATAACGTTCCTACTCGAAAGCAACGTTTGTAAGTTTTTCAATATAATTAAAACAATACTTACTAAACTGTCCCGTGTGAGATGTCTGTAGGAGTGTTTTCATGCATATTTGTACATGCTACCGTAATGTACTAAAGCCAGTGTCGTTAGCATTACATGCTAACACGTTTACAAGTGTCTGTGTTAGTATTATTAACTTACAATGGCATTCTTTTTGTATTGTTTCAGTGTTGTAAATTCACTAAAATGTCACAGAGGACCTATCTAGTCTGTTTAGCTGATTGGAGAGCTAGCTTGTGTAAAAAAAGTGCTATATAAATAACATTTTCAGGGATTTATTGATTGTTTTATTTTAGACAAACACTACTAAGTATGATTATTTAATTTTTTTTCTTCAGCGACTAAGCTAACCTAGCAAGATGTTGCTGTTAAAGCGCGGGTGTAATGTTAGCATTTCAGCTCAGGTAGCTATGCTAGTGTGGCTAATGTTTTTCTCCTCCTGCCCCACCCCTTCCTGGTACGTTGTTGTATGTTATCTTTGGGAATTATATTTACCGTATTTCCTTGAATAGCCCCGGGCATGTAATATGCGCCTGCCTTGTACTACTACCGGGTCAAATTCGATCCCCAAATTTATTAGTGTATGCTTACTTTTACCGCCGGGTCAAATACGTGACGTCATGAGTGACACTTCCCCTGTCGCCATTTTCAAAACGGCGGAGGAGATTTTTTTTGTTTTTATTTTGTGCAAACCAGGGGTCTTGTTCCACAGCCATACGGATTACACTGATGGTTGTAATAAAACAACTTTAACACTCTTACTAATATGTGCCACACTCTGTGAACCCACACCAAACAAGAATAACAAACACATTTCGGGAAAACATCGGCTCTGTAACACATTCCGTGCCTCGGTTGAGGTGGGCGAGGTTGGGGGCGCGTGTATAATATAGCCAAGAGTCATGGATGCATGACATTCTGGGTAATTCTTATGTTGCGTTTATAATGTGTTACAGTTCTCCAGAAATGTGTTTGGTGTGGGTTCACAGAGTGTGGCGCATATTGGTAAGAGTGTTAAAGTTGTTTATATCACAACCATCAGTGTAAAAGGTATGGCTGTTGACCAAGTATGCTTTGCAATCTCATATGAGAAGCAGCGAAATGCATGCGTCCAGCCGGCACGCAGATAGCATGGTGCAAAGGTGGGCGCGATGACATGTTATAGAGCAGTGGTCCCCAACCACCGGGCCGCGGCCGCAGAATAATTATTTATTAATTGTTTTGTTTTCTTAATCACACTCAATTTTGTACTGTATGCCATTGGTAAGCGCAGGGGTGAGAAGATGTTTTAAAATATTAGCGCCTGCTTACTTTTACCGCACACCTTGAATAAGCGCAGAAGTGACAAGAGGTTTTAAATTAATTAGCGCCCCGGCGGCTATTCAAGGATATACAGTATATTTGTATTAAATATATTTTATATTTGACATATATTGTGTTGAACAAGTGCAAAGTTATCAGTCTTTATGTAAAAATTATATAAAGTGCACAATAAATGAATCGTTAAAAGTGGTAAACAGCGCTACAATAACATTTATATAGCACTAAAGCTAGAGACACACAATGCAACGTGTTGCCAGTAGTTTACTGAGACTCAGAAGTGTAACATTAAGGAGAGAGACGTGTGTTGCTAAAGTTAGCAACACTGACAAAGCTCTATCAGGTAAAATGCTAACATTGCATTTAAATAAATTGACCTACCTGTAGCATGATGCTTCTTTTAAAATGTGAATTTAATTGCCCAACGTAGCAAGCAAACTTTTACAGTGCTTATGTAAATGGTACATAAAGTTCACAAATGAATAAAATGCTAAAGTGCTAAATAGCGCTATAATAGCGGATATATTGCACTAAAGCTATACACACACAAAAACGTATTGCCAGTAGAGATTACTGAGATTCAACAGTGTAATATTAAGGAGTGTGACATGCACGAGGAAGGTAATGTTAGCAACACTAGCATAGCTATATGAGCTAGTGCTAACGTTACAGTTAAATAGGCTAACTAGCACGATGCTTCTTTTAAAATGTGAGTGTAAATTTTCAACGTAACGTTAACAGTGTGTAATGCCAAACGTGGCTACAAATAAATGAAATGCTAAAGTGCTAAATAGCACTATACAAACCCCGTTTCCATATGAATTGGGAAATTGTGTTAGATGTAAATATAAATGGAATACAATGATTTGCAAATCCTTTCCAACCCATATTCATTTGAATGCACCACAAAGACACCATATTTGATGTTCAAACTCAAAAACTTTTTTGTTTTGCAAATAATAATTAACTTGGAATTTCATGGCTGCAACACATGCCAAAGTAGTTGGGAAAGGGCATGTTCACCACTGTGTTACATCACATTTTCTTTTAACAACACTCAATAAATGTTTGGGAACTGAGGAAACTAATTGTTGAAGCTTTGAAATTGGAATTCTTTACCATTCTTGCTTGATGTACAGCTTAAGTTGTTCAACTTGTACTCGTATTTTAGGCTTCATAATGCGCCACACATTTTGGATGGGAGACAGGTCTGGATGGCAGGCGGGCCAGGAAAGTACCCGCACTCTTTTACTACGAAGCCTCGCTCTTGTAACACGTGGCTTGGCATTGTTTTGCTAAAATTAGCAGGGGCGTCCATGATAACGTTGCTTGGATGACAACGTATGTTGCTCCAAAACCTGTATGGACCATTCAGCATTAATGGTGCCTTCACAGATGTGTAAGTTACCAATGCCTTGGGCACTAATACACCCCCATACCATCACAGATACTGGCTTTTGAAGTTTACGCCTATAACAATCCAGGTGGTTATTTTCCTCTTTGTTCTGGAGGACACCACGTCCACAGTTTCCAAATATAATTTGAAATGTGGACTCGTCAGACCACAGAACCCTTTCCACTTTGTATCAGTCCATTTTCGATGAGCTCGGGCCCAGCAAAACCGGCGGCGTTCCTGGGTGTTGATGATAAATGGCTTTCGCTTTGCATAGTAAAGTTTTAACTTGGACTTAGAGATGTAGCGACCAACTGTAGTTGATGACAGTGGTTTTATGAAGTGTTCCTGAGCCCATGTGGTGATATCCTTTACACACTGATGTTGGTTTTTGATGCAGTACCGCCTGGGGGATCAAAGGTCCGTAATATCATCGCTTACGTGCAGTGATTTCTCCAGATTCTCTGAACCTTTTGATGATTTTACGGACCGTAGATGTCGAAATCCCTAAATTCCTCGCAATAGCTTGTTGAGAAATGTTGTTCTAAAACTGTTCGACATTTGCTTACAAATTGGTGACCCTCACCCCATCCTTGTTTGTGAATTACTTAGCATTTCGTGGAAGCTGCTTTTATACCCAATCATGGCACCCACCTGTTCCCAATGAGCCTGCACACCTGTGGAATGTTCCAAATAAGTGTTTGATGAGCATTTCTCAACTTTATCAATATTTATTGATACCTTTCCCAACTTCTTTGTCACGTGTTGCTGGCATCAAATTCTAAATGTAATGATTATTTGCAAAAGAAAAACATGTTTATCAGTTTGAACATCAAATAGGTTGTCTTCGTAGCATATTCAACTGAATATGGGTTGAAAATGATTTGCGCATAGGCGCCAGCGCCCCCCCCGACCCCGAAAGGGAATAAGCGGTAGAAAATGGATGGATGGATGTATTCCGTTTGTATTTACATCCAACACAATTTCCAAACTCATATGGAAACGGGGTTTGTAATATCAGATACATGGAATTAAAGCTACAGACACTCAATACAACGAGTTGCCAGTAGAGATTACTGAGATTCAGCAGTGTAACATTAAGGAGTTGGACATGCGGCAGGAAGGATACGTTAGCAACACTAGCATAGCTGTATGAGCTAAAGTGCTAACACTACGGTTAAATAGGCTAACCTACCTGTCCCACAATGCTGCTTTTAAAACCTGAGTTAAAATTTTCAACGCAACTATTACAGTGTTTATGTTAAACATAGCTGCAGATGAATGAAGCGCTAACTCGCACTAATGAAGTGCTAACGTCAGAGATATGATTGTTCCCAGTGGGGTCTCTGGCCATCATAAAGTGATGTATTCTGTTGACCTGAGTTTGCGGTAGTAGGCCTTGACCTTCTCCAAGGACACGGCGTCAGTGCGCTGCTGCAGCTCTTCCATGGCGGCCAAGTCCTGCTGGGACACGCCCTCCGCACGCTCCAGGGCTGCGCCACAAACAGACAGGAAATCAGCACAATGGAGTTTTGTCCTATTTCCAGCTAGTTTGGGGTAAAAGTACTTTAATAATTACTTTTGATATTTTTCAAATAGATTCCTTCGGAATATGATTGGCAACTATTTTTCAAACATATTTTTTAAAATTACGATATTAAAGAAAGACCCTGCGCTATTATTCTTTAGAATCAACATTTTTCAAATTATATTTTATTGTAAATAATGTATAAATTGATGTAACAATTGATATGATAATTACATTATTAAAGACCTACTGAAACCCACTACTACCGACCACGAAGTCTGATAGTTTATATATCAATAATGAAATCTTAACATTGCAACAGATGCCAATACGGCCTTTTTAGTTTACTAAATTGCAATTTTAAATTTCGCGTGAAGTATCCTGTTGAAAACGTCGCGGTATGATGACGCGTGCGCTTGACGTCACGGATTGTAGCGGACATTTTTTTCCAGCCCGATCCAATCTATAAGTCGTCTGCTTTAATCAAGTAATTACACAGTATTCTGTACATGTGTGTTGCTGAATCTTTTGCAATTTGTTCAATTAATAATGGAGACGTCAAAGAAGAAAGATGTAGGTGGGAAGCGGTGTATTGCAGCTGCCTATAGCAACACAAACACAGCCGGTGTTTCCTTGTTTACTTTCCCGAAGGTGAAGCTTTACTATGGAACAGAGCGGTCAAGCGAACATGGTTCCCGACCACATGTCAACCGGCAGGTTTTGGTGAGAAAATTGTGGTAATAAGTCGGCTCTTACCGTAGACATGAGCGGAGCTTTCGTCGTTCCTCGTGCACCTGTCAAAGAGGCAGCTGCGGACTGTCTTGCCCCCTCCGACCGGCCATCCCCGAATCTGGGATGCCTTCACCGTGGAGGAATGGGAAAAAAAGCTCAGCCCGGCCCGACCAGCTGCCTTCGCTTGGCCTCGTCGAGAAACGTGGCTTCCCTCAGAGACACTGGCTGTCACAATACCCGTGGCCACTCCCCTCCGACTTTCAGGTACGACTGTATAATCTCACTACAACACTAGTAACACAATAAGCAGATAAGGAATTTTCCAGAATTATCCTAGTAAATATGTCTAATATCATCTGAATCGCTCCCACTGCCCTGTCTTTTTTTTTCTTTTTCTAGTCCTTCACTCTCACTATCCTCATCCACGAATTTTTCCTCCTCACTCAAATTAATGGGCAAATTGTCGCTTTCTCGGTCCGAAATGCTCTCGCTGCTGGTGGCCATGATTGTTAACAATGTGAGGATGTGAGGAGCTCCACAACCCGTGACGTCACGCGGACATCGTCTGCTACTTCCGGTACAGGCAGGGCTTTTTTATTAGCGACCAAAGGTTGCAAATTTTATCGTCGATGTTCTCTACTAAATCCTTTCAGCAAAAATATGGCAATATCGCGAAATGATCAAGTATGACACATAGAATGGACCTGCTATCCCCGTTTAAATAAGAAAATCTCATTTCAGTAGGCCTTTAAATAAAGTTTTGTTCATCAAATATAATGTATAAAATTTTAATTAATTGTAAAATACTATGCAGAATAAATTATTTATACACAATGAGAAAAACAAACAACTCAATCTATTTGGACTAAAAAGACTCAATTAATTATTCTCCCCACGTAGTCACTGCTGCATATTTCTGTCTAAATAAAATGAATCACAACCATAAATTCCAATATTAAAAGACCCTGCACTACCATCATTATTATTTATTTAAATTGTATTCCAGGGTAAACGCGCATGTGTGTATTTCATAAGTTATTATAACAATAATAATTAGATTCATAACCATATTAGAAAATGTATATTTTATGCATACAATAATATGTGTACAATTGTTGTATGCATATTATTTTAATGAAATTATTCATAAGAGGAAAAACTCATTCAAAATCTATTTGAACTCAGATGAATTTAGTAACAATAACAATAATAATAATAATCCCCAATACTGCGTATTTTTGTCCAAATATATGTCTTTTTGCCATAAGTTGCTGATTTATTTCCAAATGTTCAACAAAAAATCCATAAGTCATTAATTTGTGATAATTCTTTGTGGATATGATACATTTGAAATGTTATTTAATGGTAAATATCGTAATTATTTGATTAAAAAATGTATCATTTATGATCAAATTAATAAATAGCATTTTGATCATACATACAGATCATACATCATCATGTATAACATTTTTTCATACATATCATCATATCTAATTTTTAGAATATATTTACGTACAATGGAAAAAACAAAAATCGAAATTTATTTGGATGAAAATTTATTTTAAAAATCTAAATTATTTATCCTCCTAACGTAGTCAATACTGAATATTTGTGTCTAAATTTATGGGATTTTGCCATAAATACCTGATTTATTCACAAATGTCCAATCCTAAATCCTATAAATATTATTGCACTATTATTTTTTAAATGTATTCATTTTCAATTGTCTTCTATGGTTAACAAGCGTATATGTATTTCATTAATTATTTTAACCATAACAATTATTTTCATGATCAAATAAAAAAAATATATTATATTTATAGAATTATTTCATACATATTTTAATATTATTTAAATAACATCTATACATAAAGGGAAACCAATACAAAATCTATTTGAACTCAAATCCTTTTTATTAATTATTTCCCCCATTCTCATCAATACATCATTTTTGTCCAAATATATGTCTTTTTGTTGCATAAAATCTTGATTTATTAACACATTTACAACCATAAACTCTTGATTACGATTTTAATGCACTGTTGAAAATAAATTTAAACATGTTATTCTATTGTAAATATTGTATTTATTTTATTACATTATTTAATTATTAATATGATAATTATATTTATAATCAGACTAATAATAACATTTTGATCATAAAATATGTATATAATTTTGTCATACATACTATATAGGTTTTGTAAATATTAATTTCAAATTGTATCCTATGGTTATTTTTTTGATTGATTGTTTTAACCATAATTAAAATCAAATCAAAATTAATAAATTATATTTTATTCATAAGATATCGTGTATAAAATAATTGCATTCATATTTTATTGTTATTTAAATCATATTTATGCATAATAGGAACAACTATTACAAAATCTGATTGGACTCAAATGAATTTATTAATTATTTTCCCCACATTCTCAAAACTGCATATTTTGGTCCAATTGTATAACTGTTGCCATAAACCCCTGATTTATTCATTAATGTACAATCATAATTGTACATATTTGTATGTATATGATGGATTTAAAAATGTATTCTATGGTTAATGTCATGTTTGTTTTATTCCTTTAACAATTAATATGATAATTATACTCATAATCAAATTAATAAACACCATTAACACCAAAATATTACGGATACAATTATTTCATACATAATATACGCAATATTTTAAATTATGTGAAAACACAATGGGAAAAAACAAAAAATGTTAAATTTTGACTAAAATAAAAAATATCTAAATCTAAAATAGTTTTTCTTCGTCATATTTTTGTTTTAAAATTTGGAGTTTTGCCATAAATCCCTAAATTAAAATAAATCCTGCATTCTAATAAAGAAGACCCTGCACAAATATTTTTAAAATGTGATTACCAAAAATATCTAAATGTATGGTTATCACGTGTGTATGTATTTGATAAATATTTTGTTTATATTCATAATTATATTATATTATTCATCAAATATTGTGTGCAAATCATTTTCTACATATTATTTTATTCGACCCCAAAAGGGAATAGGCGGTAGAAAATGGATGGATGGAAAATTACATTCATATACAATAGGAATAACTAATACAACATCTAATTATGTATTTAAAATGTCATTCACAAACCCTTAGTAATGCATATTTTTGTCCAAATATATGAATTTTTGCCAAAATTCCTCATTCAGATGACCAAAAGTCCTGAATCTGAATATTTAGGATTAATTTAAAAAAATTAAATGGCATGTATTTATCTAATTACCTAATTCAAGAATGATATATAATACAAATTGTATTCATAAAATATTGTATACAGATTATTTCCTTATTATTTAAACGACATGTATACATAATACAAAGAACTCATATAGTTGAAATATTAATTGTTCCTCCTTATGAAAAATTGCCTCTCTGTAGTAAAGACAGTTCCCCAGTAAGAGGCAGTGCAGCACATCCTTCTCTGTAATAAAGACAGTTCCCCAGTAGGGGGCAGTGCAGCGCACATCCTCCTGTTGAGCCTGCCAGCATTTCGTACCTCTGGTGAAGAGAACCGTGTGAAGTTTGAGGCTTCCTCCGTTCTGCAGCCGACTTGGCAGCTCGCTGAAGAGGCAGCTGTCCAGGTGGAGCGTCACCTTCAGTGCCTGACGACTGCCTTCCACCTGGTAGCACACAGGAGAGTCTGCGGCCGACACAAAGCACTCCATCAGACAAAAACCCAAAACAAAACGAAGGTTTACTGAAAAAATACAAATTGCATCGCAGGAGACGCCCACAACGTACCCCACGAGACAGTAATCATACAGAAAAACAGCGTCCTAAATTAAGTAAGGTGGTATTCCTGTGAGAATGCTGCAGCATTAAGGAGTGGGACTATCCAGGACTAGCTGCAGTGTGTTCAAACCACCACCAAGTAACGCAGACCTATATATGTAGTACAGAATGATATAAGAATTCTTCAATATTAATATTAATACTACAGTACATGTATTGATAATAATGTATTTACTGTTTTAGTTGTATTGTATTTTGTAGCGTCCTCAAAGATTCTCAAACGTACAAAAATAATGAATGCCATTATTATTATTAATAATAATACAAATCATAAATAAAGCTAGACCTTTTATTAATTTTATTCATAAAAATAATTATAAATGCTAGCACTTTCATTATTTCTTTAAAAAAAAACTAGCTCTTTTTACTAAGAAGAAGAATAATACACCCTAGCACTTTGATTTTGATTTTTTAAAAATATATTACACATGTATCATTAACAATAAACAATTATAAATTCCAGCACTTTAATTATTCATAAAATAAATAAATGCTAGCTCTTATTATTAATAAAAATAATAATAAATGCTAGCACTTTCATTATGGGCTTCCCGGTGGAAGAGGGGTTAGTGCGTCTGCCTCACAATACGAAGGTCCTGCAGTCCTGGGTTCAAATCCAGGCTCGGGATCTTTCTGTGTGGAGTTTGCATGTTCTCCCCATGAATGCGTGGGTTCCCTCCGGGTACTCCGGCTTCCTCCCACTTCCAAAGACATGAACCTGGGGATAGGTTGATTGGCAACACTAAATTGGCCCTAGTGTGTGAATGTGAGTGTGAATATTGTCTGTCTATCTGTGTTGGCCCTGCGATGAGGTGGCGACTTGTCCAGGGTGTACCCCGCCTTCTGCCCGATTGTAGCTGAGATAGGCGCCAGGGCCCCCCGTGACCCCGAAAGGGAATAAGCGGTAGAAAATGGATGGACTTTCATTATGTATTTTAAAAAATGACTAGCACTTATTACTAGTAAAAATAATAATAAATGATGGCACCTTGAGTTTTATAAATAAAATAATGTTTTGCACATGTATAATGAACAACAAACAAGTAATCAATTCTAGCACTTTCAATATTCATAAAATAAATAAAGGCTAGCTCTTATTACGTATACAAATAATAAATGCAAGCACTTGGATTTTTATGAATAAATATAACTAATAATTACTTTTAATAACATATAACTAATATTTAGTTAAAATAACTTATAGCTAATAATTTATATTAACAATAGTACATCCTAGCACTTTTATTATTCATAAAATAAATAAATGCTAGCTCTTATTACTAATAAAAATAACAATACATGCAGGGTACTTCCATTTTTATGAATAAAAATAATAGCAATAACTAATAATTAGTTACAATAACTTATAACTAATCATTTATTATTAACAATAAACAATAATACATTCACTTTCATTAGTCATAAAGTAAATAACTGCTAGCTCTAATTACTAATAAAAAATATTAATGCAAGCAAGCCACTGTATTTGTAATAATAAAATAACAATAAATGCTACCACTTGTATTAATATTAATAAAAACAATATTAAATGCTAACATTTTTATTATTTAAAAAATATTACATTCCAGCAGTAGTACTATTATTTAAAATAACATACAATAACTTGTATTATTAACATTAAAATGTATATTATTGATTAAAGACAATAAATTATAGCCCTTGTATTATTATTACAAAAATCATGAATAACTATTATTTTTATCCGTACAAGTCAAGATACTTCTTTACCAACACACACAAAAAAGTAAAAATCCCTGAAATGAACCTTATCTTCCTGATATATACTAGTAAAGGCATACTTTTTGGGCGGTTTTAGCTCGGTTGGTAGAGCGGCCGTGCCCACAACTTGAGGGTTGCAGGTTCGATTCCCGCTTCCGCCATCCTAGTCAATGCCGTTGTGTCCTTGGGCAAGACACTTTACCCACCTGCTCCCAGTGCCACCCACACTGGTTTAAATGTAACTTAGATATTGGGTTTCACTATGTAAAGCGCTTTGAGTCACTAGAGAAAAGCGCTATATAAATATAATTCACTTCACAATTCACTACTTTAGAGCAGTCAGTGTACAGTTTACAACTAGCCATTGAAAACCAATCCGCAACACAACTACCGTATTTCCTTGAATAGCCGCCGGGGCGCTAATTAATTTAAAACCTCTTCTCACTCCTGCGCTTATTCAAGGCATGCGGTAAAAGTAAGCAGGCGCTAATAATTTTAAAACGTCTTCTCACCCCTGCGCTTACCAATGGCATGCAGTAAAAAAAAAAATGTTTTAACTAAAAAAAAAAAAAAATCATTAAAAATTATTCTGCGGCTAGGTATCGGGCCGCAGCCCGGTGGTTGGGGACCACTGCTCTACAACATGTCATCGCGTCCGCTTTTACACCATGCTATCTGCGTGCGGCCCGGACGCATGCATTTCCCTGCTCCTCGTACGAGATTGCAAGGCATACTTGCTCAACAGCCAAACCGGTTACACTGAAGGTTGTGATATAAACAACTTTAACACTCTTACTAATATGCGCCAAACAAGAATAACAAACACAGGCTCTGTAACACATTATAAACGCAACATAACAATTACCCAGAATGCCATGCATCCATGACTCTTGGCTATATTTGGTGCTAGCGGGGCGTATAATATAGCCAAGAGTCATGGATGCATGGCATTCTGGATAATTTGTTATGTTGCGTTTATAATGTGTTACAGAGCCGATGTTCTCCCGAAATGTGTATGTCATTCTTGTTTGGTGTGGGTTCACAGAAGTGTAGCGCATATTAGTAAGAGTGTTAAAGTTGTTTTATATCACAACCTTCAGTGTGATCTGTATGACTGTTGAACAAGACCCCTGGTTTACACATAGTGCAAGCAAAAAAAAAAACTCCTGTGCCAGTTTGAAAATGACGACAGAGGAAGCGTCACTCGTGACGTCACAAATTTGACCCTCCGGTAATAGTAAGCCTTCTGGGGTCGCGGGGGGGCGCTGGCGCCTATCTCAGCTACAATCGGGCGGAAGGCGGGGTACACCCTGGACAAGTCGCCACCTCATCGCAGGGCCAACACAGATAGACAGAAAACATTTACACTCACATTCACACACTAGGGCCAATTTAGTGTTGCCAATCAACCTATCCCCAGGTGCATGTCTTTGGAAGTGGGAGGAAGCCGGAGTACCCGGAGGGAACCCACGCATTCACGGGTAGAACATGCAAACTCCACACAGAAAGATCCCGAGCCTGGATTTGAACCCAGGACTGCAGGAACTTCGTATTGTGAGGCAGACACAGTAACCCCTTCTGCCACCGTGAAGCTGTAATAGTAAGCATGCGCTTATAATTTTGGGAAGCAAGTTTGACCCGGCAGTAATTCAAGGCCGGCGCATATTAGATGCCCGGCGGCAATCCAAGGAAATACAGTATATCTGGCTACACATTCTTGCCAACAGTCAGCCACAGTGCTGGCCATTTTCCGGGGCTGCACTAGTGCCGCCAGCACCGGGGAGATGCCGTTCACACGGATGAAAGCGGATTTCTTTCCCGAGCAAGCACGAGTGGCCATTAACGTGCAAATGTGCACGTGAACCGCAGCGCCCCAGTTCAGGCGGCCCTTGTGCATCCCAGGGTGACGACACCACTCCAGTAATGGCTGTGCGTGGAGTGGTTCTCGGGGGGTAGCTAGTGAATCTATGCAAGCTGCACACTCACTACTCTAAAGTGTGTCAATGCAGACATAAAAATATGCCTGAAAGTTTCCTCTGAACGTTGTCTGTCACTCACTGGCCAGCAGACACTCGTCTTCCAGCGGCCTGAAGAACACGCTCACTTTGTCCAAGTCCCACAGACACGCCTTGGTGTCCTCCAGCATGGTCCTCTCCTCCCGCTGGAGCACAGAGAAAGAAAGTAAGAAAGAGAATAATAAATACAGAAAGAGACAAATAAAAAGAAAGACAAGGAAGGAGAGAAAGAGAGAGAGAACATAAAAAAGAGAAAAACAATTAAATAGATAAAGGGAGTCAAAGAGAGGGAGAGAAATACAAAGAAAGAGAGACAGAGAGAGAAAAACAAAATGAGATAAAGAAAGAAAGAGATAAAATTACCAAACAGAGAGAAAGAGAGTAAAAAAGAGAAAAAGGGAGCCAGAGAGAGAAAGACATAAACATACATTGAAAGAAAGATATTTTAAAGAAAAAGACAAAGAAAAATAATGAAAGAAAGAAAGAAAGAAAGAAAGAGAAAATAGAGAGAAAGAGATGGAGAAAGAGAGAGAAAGGAAGAAAAACATAAAGAAAGACAAAGAGAGTGAACAAGTGAGAGAAAGAGAGGGAGACAAATAGAAAGAAAGAGAGACAGCAAGCAAAAGAGAATTGGAGAGAGATAAATACAGAAAGAGAAAAAAGAGAAAGAGAGCCAAAGAGAGAGAGAGAGAGGGAGATAAATAGAAAGACAGACAGAGAGAAAAAGACAAAAGCAGAAAGAGAGAAAGAAAGAAACAAAGAGATCAAAAAGAGATAGAGGTAAAGAGAGAGAGAGAAAGAGAAAGATAAAAAACAGAGAGAGAGAGGGAGAGAGGGAGAGAGGAGAAAAATAAGGAAAGGTTAAGTAATTTTACTTTATTTTGTTATTTTTAACTTCTTTTTAGATATGTCTAATGTTCTATAAGGTGTAATACATGTCCTCACCACATGGGGCACTAGTGTGTGATATAATGTATGAATTCAAGTACATAAGGTGTAATACATGTCATCACCATATGGGGCACTAGTGGAATATGGTGTATGAATTCAAGTACATAAGGCGTAATACATATCCTCACCACATGGGGCAATAGCGTGTGATATGATGTATGAATTTGTGTACATAAGGTGTAATACATGTCCTCACCACATGGGGAACTAGTATGTGATATGATGTATAATTTCAAGTACGTAAGTTGTAATACATGTCCTCACCACATGGGGCACTAGTGTAATATGATGGATGAATTCATGTACACAAGGTGTAATACATGTCCTCACCACATGGGGTGCTAGCGTGGACTGGAAGTGCATGAGCACGCCGATGGCGGACACCTGCTCCAGCCACTTCCTGCTGGTCTCCTTGCCGTCCTCCTGGTATTCGCCGGCGTTGTTGAAGCGGCATCGTAACGCCGCCAGCAGCTGCTCGGCCAGCGTGCACACGGCCGAGGTGGCGACTTGGCAAAAGATGACGTCGCGTCGCAGCTGCAGCGACGTGTCTGACGGAAATGAAAACTCTTTTATGATCGATGGATTAATATATCGTAAAGTTATTAATAACAATATATGTATAAGATAATAATAATACCAAGTTATTAATAATAATAATATATGTAAAGGTTATTAATAATAATATCTGTATAAGTTATTAACAATAACAATATTTTAAATGTTATAAATAATTACATATCCATAAGTTATCAATATTAATATATTCATATGTAAATAATAATAATATATCTACAGTAGGGCAAAAAAGTATTTAGTCAGCCACCGATTGTGCAAGTTCTCCCACTTAAAATCATGACGGAGGTCTGTAATTTTCATCATAGGTACACTTCAACTGTGAGAGACAGAGTGTGAAAAAAACAATCCAACAATTCACATTGTAGGAATTTTAAATAATTTATTTGTAAATTATGGTTTAAAATATGTATTTGGTCACTTCAAACAAGGACAATCTCTGGCTCTCACAGACCTGTAACTTCTTCTTTAAGAAGCTCTTCTGTCCTCCACTCGTTACCTGTATTTATGGCACTTGTTTGAACTCGTTATCTGTATGAAAGACACCTGTCTACAGCCTCAAATTGTCAGACTCCAAACTCCACTATGGCCAAGACCAAAGAGCTGTCAAAGGACACCAGGAAAATAATTGTAGACCTGCACCAGACTGGGAAGAGTGAATTTACAATAGGCAAGCAGCTTGGTGTGAAAAAATCGACTGTGGGAGCAATTATCCACTGATAATCTCCCTCGATCTGGAGCTCCACACAAGATCTCATCCCGTGGGGTCAAAATGATCATGAGAACCGTGAGTAAAAATCCCAGGACCACACGGGGGACCTGGTGAATAACCTGCAGAGAGCTGGGACCAAAGTAACAAAGGTTACCATCAGTAACACACTACGCCGACAGGGAATCAAATCCTGCAGTGCCAGACGTGTCCCCCTGCTTAAGCCAGTGCATGTCCAGGCCCGTCTGAAGTTGCCCAGAGAGCACATGGATGATACAGCACAGGATTGGGTGAACGTCATGTAGTCAGATGAAACCAAAATAGAACTTTTTGGTATAAATTCAACTCGTCGTGTTTGGAGGAAGAAGAATACTGAGTTGCATCCCAAGAACACCATACCTACTGGGAAGCATGGGGGTGGAAACATCATGCTTTGGGGCTGTTTTTCTGCTAAGGGGACAGGACGATTGATCCGTGTTAAGGAAAGAATGAATGGGGCCATGTATCGTGAGATTTTGAGCCAAAACCTCCTTCCATTAGTGAGAGCTTTGAATGGTTTACCAAATACTTATTTTCCACCATAATTTACAAATAAATTCTTTAATATTCCTACAATGTGAATTCCCAGATTTTTTTTCACATTCTGTCTCTCACAGTTGAAGTGTACCTATGATGAAAATTACAGACCTCTGTCATCATTTTAAATGTGAGAACTTGCACAAGCGGTGGCTATTTGTATATATGTCAGTTAGGAATAATAACAATATAAGTTGTTAACAATAATATATATCCATACGTTATATATATATATATATCACACTACCTGTGCACTTGAGCAAGGCCAGTAGAAGCTGGTTCTTCCCGCCTGTTGAAGAAACAACACAAACCACATGATGGCGCCACTGTTGACCATTTAAAGCATGCAGCACAATGTTCTGATAAGGCAGTGGTCCCCAACCTTTTTGTATCCGTGGACCGGTCAACGCTTAATAATTTGTCCCGCGGCCCGGGGGTGAGGGGGTGTCCTTTTTTTTTTTTTTTTCTTCTTTGTCATGAAAAAGGGAGTTTTTTGTGGTTGGTGCACTATTTGTAAAAAAATATATATTTTTTATTTTTTAAATAAAAAATTCTTCTGCGGCCCGGTACCAATTGGGCCTCGGCCCGGTGGTTGGGGACCACTGTGATAAGGTGTGTACCTGTATTTGTTGTGTTGTGTAATTGTTGTGTTTTTTTAATTGTTGTGTATTTGTAAATGTTGGGTTGAGTATTTGTTCTGTGTGATATTTGTTGTGTTGTGTTATTGTTCTGTTGTGTATTGGTTGTGGTGTGCATTTGCTCCGTTATGTATTTGCTCTGATGAATATTTGTTGCATGTGTTGTGTATTTTTTGTGTTGTATATTAGTTGCATTGTGTTATATGTTAATTGCATTGTGTCGCGTATTTGTTATGTTGTGTTTTTTTGTGTGTTGGGTAATGTTGTCTTGTATATTTGTTGTGTTGTGTATTGTGTTGTATATTGTGTTGTGTAGTTGTTATGTATTTATTGTGTATTGTTGTGTTGTGTATTTGTTGTGTTGTGTATTTTTCATTTTGTGTTGTTTATTTGTTGTGTTGTATATTTTATTTAGTATTTGTTGTGTTGTATATTTGTTGTGTTGTGCATTTGTGTGTTATGTATTTTTGTAATGTGTTAGTTGTGTACTTGTTGTGTTGTTCATTTGTTGTTATGTGTTTGTGTGGGTTATTTGTTGTGTTGTTTATTTTGGTGTTATGTATTTGTTGTGCATTTGTTGTGTTATGTTGTTTGTTATGTATTTGTTGTGTTGTGTATTTGTTTTGTTGTGTACTTGTTATGTATTAGTTGTGTTGTGTTCTGTATTTGTTGTTATGTATTAGTTGTGTATTTGTTGTGTTGCGTATTTCTTGCTTTGTGTTATTTATTTGTTATATATTTTTAGTGTTGTGTATTTGTTGCTATGTATTAGTTGTGTATTTGTTATGTATTAGTTGTGTATTTGTTTTGTTGTGTTATGTAATTGTCGTGTTGTGTATTTGTTGTGTTTTTTACTTGTGTATTTGTAAATGTTGGGTTGAGTATTTGTTCTGTGTGATATTTGTTGTGTTGTGTTATTGTTGTGTTGTGTATTGGTTGTGGTGTGCATTTACTGTGTTGTGTATTTGCTCTGATGAATATTTGTTGCATGCGTCGTGTATTTGTTGTGTTGTGTATTAGTTGCATTGTGTTATATAATAATTGCGTTGTGTCAAGTATTTGTTATGTTGTGTTTTTTGTGTGTTGGGTAATGTTGTCTTGTATATTTGTTGTGTTGTGTATTGTGTTGTATATTGTGTTGTGTAGTTGTTATGTATTTATTGTGTATTTATTGTGCTGTGTATTTCTTATGTTGTGTATTTGTTATCTTGTCCAGAGTGTACTCCGCCTTCCGCCCAATTGTAGCTGAGATTGGCGCTAGCGCCCCCAGCAACCCCAAAAGGGAATAAGCGGTAAAAAATGGATGGATGGATGTATTTGTTATTTTGTGTTGTTTATTTGTTGTGTTGTATATTGTATTTAGTATTTATTGTGTTGTGTATTTGTTGTGTTGTATATTTGTTGTGTTGTGCATTTGTTGTTATGTATTAGTTGTGCATTTGTGTGTTATGTATTTTTGTAATGTGTTAGTTGTGTATTTGTTGTGTTGTTCATTTGTTGTTATGTGTTTGTTGTGTGGGGTATTTGTTGTGTTGTTTATTTTGGTGTTATGTATTTGTTGTGCATTTGTTGCGTTATGTTGTTTGTTATGTATTTGTTGTGTTGTGTATTTGTTGTGTTGTGTACATGTTATGTATTAGTTGTGTTGTGTTCTGTATTTGTTGTTATGTATTAGTTGTATATTTGTTGTGTTGCGTATTTGTTGCTTTGTGTTATTTATTTGTGTTGTGTATTTGTTGCTATGTATTAGTTGTGTATTTGTTTTGTTGTGTTATGTATTTGTTGTGTTGTGTATTTGTTGTTTTGTATTAGTTGTGTATTCATTGTGTTGTGTATGTGTTGTGTTTTACAGGGGTTTCAATCCAAATGTATATTATTAGTATTTGATGTTTATATTTAATGTATATTATTAGTATTTGATGTTTACAATCCTAATGTAGATTATACGTTTTTGATGTTTACATTTAGTATACAGTATCATATTAGTATTTGATGTTTTCAATCCTCATGTATATTATTTGTATATGATGTCTACATTTAATGAATATTATTATTTGATGTTTACAATCCTAATGTATATTATTAGTATTTGATGTTTACAATCCCATTGTATATTATTAGTATTTACATTTCAGGCTGAAGTAGTTTTATATGACTGACTAGTTAAAGATAAAAACATCCATCCATCCATTTTCTACCGCTTGTCCCTTTTGGGGTCGCTGCGAGTGCTGGAGGCTATCCCAGCTGCACACGGGCGGTAGGCGGTGTACACCCTGGACAAGTCGCCCCCTCATCAAACATATGAATGTATTATATTTTGCAGCAGTTTTTGGGAAGCTGCCACCTTGATTGAGTATTTGTTAAAAGTCTGAAAAGGTAGGAAAAATAATAATGCATGAAATCAATATTGCTGCCTACAAATTATAACAATAATAATATTAATCATTATAAAATAATATTAACAGCAGTTTTTGGGAAGCTTATTTTTTTCATCCAAAGGACCTTGAATGATGTTTTGTTACAAATAAAGAATGTAGGAAAAATAACAATGCATAAAAATCTATTTTGCTGCCAAATAATTACAATAAATACTAATATTAATAACTATAATAATAATGATAACAATAATAATAATAATTATAATAATAATAATAAAGGCAACAAGTTGCAATTTTCCGTCCTTATCGTGTGAGTATTTGTAAAAAACAAAAAAAATGCAGGAAAAAAAGGAAACGTGTGAAAATCAATGTTGCTGCTTAATATCAATAATGATTAAGCAATATTATTAATCATAATAAAGACAGAAATTTTGAGAATCTGCCATTTTTCATCCTTAGGGCCTACAATATGAGTGTTTGTAACAAATTTATAAATGAA